>NW_027331995.1:1561691-1861691 GCF_048418815.1 Hemitrygon akajei | reverse complement strand
TATTCACCGCTAGCCTGAAACGGATGGAAAAATAAAGATGAAAAGAAACCCAGATTATATAACCGTGTCAGTAACAGGGTACTGGGGTTAATGTTTCAACAGTAATCACAGACAAACATCACCAGAAAACCCGCGGATCTGCTGAAATTTTATCACATTGAACATTAACACAGACACTCACATGATCTGCTCCAGACTCGGGTGGGTCAGTATGAGCCGGCGGAGAGCGGGGACAGACTGGTCTGTGAGCGGGTTCCATCCCAGGTCCAGCTCCATCAGTGATCGGTTTGTACTGAGAGCGGAGGCGAGATCCTCAGCACCAGAATCTGTAAGTTCGACATGGTTCAGACTGGAAATGAGAGAGAGAGTGAGGGTGAAGGACATAGAGAGACAGGGGACGGTACAAATTCCCAGAATTTACCAATAACACAATTACTGATCACATTAATGTTCAGTGTCAGACACCCAGTGTCTGTAAACACAATCTCCCACAGTCTGGTACTTACTTCAGTGTCTGTATTTTACACTCTGGGTTCTTCAGTGCCTCAGACACCAGTTTCACTCCTGAATCTCCCAGGTCATTCCGCCCAAGACTAAACAGAAACAGACAAATTAATGAACAAAGTGATTCAAACCATGGGTCTGAAGGAATTTCTCTCACTCGGTTACTTCAGGAAACATTAAACCCTTCAGTAAATCACTGATCGGCATTCCCATCACTGTCAATGTCCCTCACTGACCAGTTACAGGGGATTCACTGAACGTCAGTAATTTAGTCTGTCGGTGTGACCCTGTAAACTCCTCATATCCTAACTCATTGCGCGATGGTTAGAAAAGTGTTCCTGACCTGTGAGTGGATCGGAAGGGAGAGGGTTGAAGGGGAGAAAGTCCCACAGTGAGGAAGATTTGTGAATAGAGAAATGTCGGTGGGAAATGACACCATCTGAGGAAAAGGATGGAAAGACGGGACCTGAAGTAGGAAGGGGGTTGGGAAAGAAAGATCCCACAGGAGGAACGGGGATGTGAAAGAGAGATCCCACAGGACGAAGCGGGATGGAGAAGAGATATCCCACAGCAGGAACGGAGTTGGGGAAGAGACATCTCACAGGAGGAAGGGGGATCGCATTTGTCACAATTCTTCACAATCATATTCACTATAGTTTTACCCAAATCCCTTTACATTGAAAGAACACAATGGAACAGTTTCACAGTTCAGAGTGAGAGAAAAATTAAGTTACCTCAATACCTGGAACTTGTGCAGCCAGGGTCCCAGCCGCTGGATTCCTTCACACAAAATGTGGCAGTACGACAAGTCGAGACGTTTTATTGTATCACAGAGTCTGACAACATGAGACAGGACCGCACAGTCAACCGGGATCAGTGTCATTCCACTGAATGAAAGTTCTTCCACAGATCCCAGTGCGGTCTGAGCCAGTTCACGATTCTGAGACTCAAACAGGTAGTGAAATGTGTTCAGGAGCCTCCTTTTACCAGCTTCACTCGTCGTGTTCTCACTCTGGCGTTTAACCTCCTCCTTCACCCAGTCAATCACCCGACAGGTTGTTTCATGAGGAAATGGACCCAGAAACTCCTCCAGACCCCGAGCTGTCATTGGGGAGGAGAGACCGGCAACAAAACGGAGGAATACCTCAAATCGCCCATCGGTCCTGTTATGAACTTCAGTGAGGAATCTCAGGATATCCTCGGGATGTAGAGTCAGGAACTGTGCGACTGCAGCTACAAACTCTTGGATGGTGAGGTGTGGGAATGTGTACACCACGCTCTGGGCAGAATCCTCTCTCCCCAAAAGCTCCATCAGGAACCCGGACAGGAACTGGGAAGGCTGCAGATTGTAGGTGTTCAAATCTCCATCTGTAAACACAGTTTTCTTATCGGACACTCCTCTGAAGGCTATCTGACCAACCCTGAGTAACACATCACGGAGGTTCTCAATCTCACGGCTGTGGTTTTTCAGGATGCTGTAAATATAGTAGGAATACAGTTGGGTGATGGTCTTGGGAATTCGCTGTGGGTCCCTGTCTCTTTGTGTGAAGAAAGGACCCAGTGCAAGAGCAAGGATCCAGCAGTAGGAGGGGTTGTAGCTCATGGCGTACAGGATCTCGTTCTCCTTCACGTGTTCGAAAACAGCAGCTGCCACCGTCTGATCTTCAAAATGCTTCATGAAATATTCCTTCCATTGCTCACCAGCAAATCCCAGGATTTCTGCCCAGACCCTGATATCTGCCTTTTCCAATAAATGTAACGCAGTGGGGCGGGTGGTCACCAGCACTGAACACCCTGGGAGCAGTTTGCCCTGGATTAAACTGTACACAATGTCCGACACTGCACACCAGCACTCGGGATCTGGGCACTGGTGCTTAGGTTCTGTATCTCTCCAACTGTCTGCAAAATAGATTCTGTGTTTGAATTCATCCAAACCATCGAATATGAACAACAATCCCTGTGGGTTCTTCCAGACATCTCTCAGGAAATTCCCAAAGTAAGGATACTGATCCAGAATCAGTTCCCCCAGGTTTGTTCTGCAGTTAATGGAGTTTAAATCCCGGAATTTGAAACTAAAGACAAACTGGAATTGTTGGAATATTTTCCCCGTGGCCCAGTCATAAACAATCTTTTGTACCATTGTTGTTTTCCCAATCCCCGCGACTCCAGCCACTGCTGCTGATCTCCCAGATTTGGATTTACTTCGGGAAAAGCTGCTCTGGAATAACTGATCAGTCCGGATTTTTTCCATCTCTCCGTGGAGATGTTTCTCTCTCCAACGCTCGTGGTCTCTGCCTCTTGCTAGTAGCTCATGTTCAACCAGTCGCCGATCTCGAACAGCAGAAATGACGATGAGCTCAGCATATCGAACAACCAGCTGGAAAACCTTCACCTTCTCCCTCATCAGGACCGTGTTGACTCTCAGTGTTTCAGTTTGTGCCCGCAGAGTATCCATGTGTTTCTGTTGAACATCTTCAATGGGAACAGACAGTGTTCAAACTGTTAGATGTCTCAACTCAGAACTCAGTATTTAAGCACACAAGAGTTAGCCCAAAGCTATTGCATTAATTGAATTAATCAATGAATGTCCGTACAGTAAAGTAAATTTGCTTGCCTGGTCTGGATAAACACATGGTCATCATATTTCCATATTAACTGTGCTGTGAAGATGAGTATTTCCCTGGTAGTTTACTGACCCCAGACGGTCCCGTACTGGACACCCTCTCACTACAGCCACAGATATCACTGTTCATGTGGAAGAAACTTTTAATCCCCATTGTTGATGAGGTGTGTGTGGAGATAGAGAAAAGGGAAGTTGGCATTCTGTCAAAGGAACAGGTCGGGGAATCACAGCTCCCCCCCTCCCCTCTCAACATCACTGATTCAAAACGCAAAGAAGTATATTCGTTGATCAGCACCTGCTCTGTGGCTGGGTAGCTGGGGGAGAAAATGTCAATGACTTGTTCTGGAGATTGAGACAGTCAGCATTTTGACACAAACCACAGACAATCCACCCCCCCCCCCCACTTCCATCATCACAGATGCTGCTCAGCTCACTGAGTTCCTTCAGAAAATGGTTCGAGACGGCAGATCTGCAGTACCGTGTCTCTTAAAGAGTCTGTGTTGTAAATACTCAACAGATCCAAGATTGAATATACACGAGTGTAAAGGAGAAGGAAATAATTGTTATTCCGGATCTGGTGAAGCACAAACTCAGATAGTGTATGCAAAGGAAAACTCGGTATTTTTTTTTCAATCGTTCTGGTGGTGGGGTGCGGTTGTTAGTTGTGGATGTGTTGATCTGTCTTACTGCTTGAGGAAAGTAACTGATTTTGAGTCTGGTGGTCCTGCCGTGGATGCTACGTAGCTTCCTCCCTCACGGGGCAGGGCAAGCAGCCCGTAGGCAGGATAGGTGGGATCCTTCCTAACGCTGCTGGCCCTTGTCCGGAGCCTTTCTGTATATACGTCCCTGATGGGAGGTGGGATGGGGGTGCCGGTGATACGTTTGGGCAGTTTTGACTACCCGTTGTAGAGCCTTCCAGTTGGCCACAGTTATGCAGCATGTTGGCCTGTCCTCTGCAGCACAGCTGTAGAAGGACGCGAGTGTAGATGTGAGTACAGGTCAGACAACGTCTGTGGAAACGGGAGATACCACTGGTCTATGGCTTTAAATACAAGTTTGAAAACCATGTTATTTACATGTCGGGAGTTAAAGAGAGCAGAGACCGAGGAATTTTGGTAGCAGCCAGCATGAAGTCTCATTACACTGTGATGTTTAAGCATTCTCCCCATTTAGGTAATAGTCCACCCTATTGTTTCTCTTGCCAAAATGCATTACCATTCATTCCCCAACATTGTAGTCCATCTGCCACAATTGGCCCACTCTTCCAATTTGTCGAAGTTTTGCTGCAATCGCATTGCTTCCTCAGCACTACCCACCCCTTCGCCGATCTTCGTATCATCAACAAATGCGGTCAGTAAAGGAGCCCAGCAGAAAGCAGCTGATTGTGCAAACAAGGTCAAGTGACCTTGGAAAAACTCATACCAATAAATAGAGGGGTAGCTCAAGTGGAGCGGCCAGTAAAGGAATGGAACTTTGCGGCTTTGACTCGGGAAGCAGCCTTGTTGAGGAAAGGTCCTTGTGAGGAAAGAGCGAGTCTTTGGCGAGGAAGCTGAGGGAGGAGACTACGCCACAGTTGGTGAGGGTGAGAGGTGGTGAAGAGATGACAGGTAAACTGATTCAGTGTGATGCTTGCCTGATGTGGGAGGTCAGGGATACTGATGGTGCTTCCGGCTGCTACAACTGTGAAAAGTGTGTCCAGGTTCAGCTCCTAAAGGACCGTGTTGGGGCACTGGAGAGGCAGCTGGATGACCTCAGGTTCATCCGGGAAAAACGGGAGTTTTCTGGATAGTACCTACAGTGAAATCGTTACACCGAAGATAACAGAGGAGAGAACGGGGGTGACAATGAGGAAGAGATGGAAGCTTGAAGTACAGGAGACCCCGGGGGATGTGCCTCTTGAAAACATGTTCACCCTCTTGGAAGCTTGGGACAGAAGACACTGCCAGTCTGAGAGGTGAACGGGTCTGCGAGTCAAAAATTGGCACTGAAGCAAAGCCAAAGAGACAGACGACTGGCAGAGCTGTGGGTTTTAGATTCTTAGACCACTGGGATCGGTTTTGGGGTAAGGATGAATTGTACAAAAGGGACGGGTTGCACCTTAGCAGTCGGGGGACCAGCATTCTGGCCGGCAAGTTTGCCACTGCAACACGGGTGTGTTTAAACTAATAAGTGTGGGGAGGAGACGAACTGGAAATATAAGGATGGAGTTAAAGGGAAAGACTGAATAAGAAAAGTTAAGAAATACATCAGAATTTACAGGGCAGAAAGCTCCGGAAGGGTTCGGAGAGTATGGCCAAGTGCAATAGGACCAATGAGACAACCTAGGGGAGTAATGGATTAAAAGTATTATATATGGATGAGCTTGAATTTCAGTTGGAAGTTGGTAAGTATGATGTTGTAGGAATAACAGAGACATGGCTGCAAGAGGACCACAGCTGGGAAATGAATATTCAAGGATATACATCCTATCGAAAGGACAGACAGGTGGGCAGACGGGGTGGGGTGGCTCTGCTGGTGAGGAATGAAATACATTCCCTTGCAAGGGGTGACGTAGAATCAGGAGAAGCAGAGTCAGTATGGATAGAACTGAGAAATTGTAAGGGCAAAAAGACCCTAATGGGAGTTATCTACAGACCCCCAAATAGTAACCTGGATATAGGGTGCAAGTTGAATCAAGATCTAAAATTAGCATGTTGCAAAGGTAATGCTACAGTTATAATGGGGGATTTCAACGTGCAGGTAGACAGGGAAAATCAGACTGATACTGGTCCCCAAGAAAGGGAGTTTGTGGAGTGCCTCCGAGATGGATTCTCAGAGCAGCTTGAGCTGGAGCCTACCAGGGAGAAGGCAATTCTGGATCTAGTGTTGTGTCATGAACCAGATTTGATAAGGGAACTCGAGGTAAAGGAGCCATTACGAGGTAGTGACAATAATATGTTGAGTTTTAATCTACAATTTGAGAGGGAGAAGGGAAAATCGGAAGTGTCAGTATTACTGTTGAACAAAGGGGACTATGGAGCCATGAGGGAGGAGCTAGTCAAAGTTGACTGAAAGGATATCTTCGCAGGGATGACAGTGGAACAACAATGGCAGGTATTTCTGGGAATAATTCAGAAGGTGCAGGGTCAGTTCATTCCAAAGAGTAAGAACGATTCTAACGGGAGTAGAGAGCGACCGTGGCTAGCAAGGGAAGTCAAGGAGAGTATAAAACATAAGAGAGAAGAAGTATAACATAGTAAAGATGAGCGGGAAGCCAGAGGACTGGGAACATTTAAAGAACAATAGAAGATTACTAAAAAAGGCAATATGCGGAGAATATAAAGGAGGATAGTAAAAGCTTCTTTAGGTATGTGAAGAGGAAAAAGCTATTTAAGACCAAAGTTGGGCCCTTGAAGGCAGAAACAGGTGAATTTACTATGAGGAGCGAGGAAATGGCAGACGAGTTGAACAGGTACTTTGGATCTGTCTTCACTAGGGAAGACACAGACGATCTCCCAGATATAATAGTGGCCAGAGGACATAGGATAATGGAGGGACTGAAGGAAATTCACGTTAGGCAGAAAAAGGTGTTGGGTAGACTGATGGGACTGAAGGCTGATAAATCCCCAGGGCCTTATGGTCTGCATCCCAGGGTACTTAAGGAGGTGGCTCTAGAAATCGTAGACGCATTGGTAATCATTTTCCAATGTTCTATAGATTCAGGATCGGTTCCTGAGAATTGGAGGATAGCTAATGTTATCCCGCTTTTTAAGAATGAAGGGAGAGAGAAAACAGGGAATTATAGACCAGTTAGCCTGACATCAGTGGTAGGGAAGATGCTGGAGTCAATTATAAAAGATGAAATAACGGCATATTTGGATAGCAGTGACAGGATCGGTCCGAGTCAGCATGTATTTACGAAGGGGAAATCATGCTTGACTAATCTTCTGAAATTTTTTGAGGATCTAACTATGAAAATGGACAAGAAAGAGCCAGTGGATGTAGTGTACCTGGACTTATAGAAAGCCTTTGATAAGGTCCCATATAGGAGATTAGTGGGCAAAATTAGAACACATGGTATTGGGGGTAGGGTACTCACATGGATAGAAAATTGGTTGGCAGTCAGGAAACAAAGAGTAGGGATTAATGGGTACTTTTCAGAATGGCAGACAGTGACTCGTCGGGTATTGCAAGGCTCGGTGCTGGGACCGCAGCTATTTACAACATGCATTAATGATTTAGATGAAGGGATTAAAAGTAACATTGGCAAATTTGCAGATGACACAAAGCTGGGTGGTAGTGTAAAATATGAGGAGGATAGACTCCAACGATTCAATCAGTTAGGTTAGGCTACCTGGCCTGTAATTCCACAAACAAGAGAAAATCTGCAGATGCTGGAAGTCCAAGCAACACACACAAAATGTTGGAGGAGCTCAGCAGGCCAGACAGCAGCTATGGAACAGCTGACGTTTTGGGCCGAGATCCTTCGGCAGGACTGGAGACAGAAAGCTAAGGAGTAGATTCGAAAGGTGGAGGGGGGAGAGAGAAATGACAGGTGATCGGTGAAGCTTGGAGGGGAGGGGATGAAGCAAAGTGTATGAAGTTGATTCTTGATAGAGACGGAAGGCCATGGAAGCAAGAAAAAGGTGGGAGGGTCACCAGAGGGAGGCGATGGACAGGCAAGGGGATAGCATGTGAGATGTACGAGGACATGGGGAACGGTGAAGGGGGAGAGGAAGCCTTTCTGGACACTTAAGAAATCGATATTCATGCCATCAGGTTGGACGCTACTCAGACGGAGCGTAAGGTGTTGTTCCTCCAACCCGAGTGTGGCCTTATCCTGACGGTGCAGGATGCCATGGACTGACCTATCCGAATGGGAATGGGAAATAAAATGGGTGGCCACTGGGAGATCACGCTTGTTCTGGCGGACACAGTGCAGACGCTCGGCGAAACCGTTCGCCACTCTATGTCCGGTCTCATCGACAGACAACAGACCATACCGAGATCAACTACGCCTCCCTCTTTTGCTCTCTCCACCCACTATTTTCCTTTCTTCCATGCCTTCTGTCTCTTTTACTAACCAACTTCCTAGCTCTTTGCTCATCCCTTCCCCCTCCAAATTTCACCTATCGCCTGGCATTTCTCTCTCCCCTTCCACCCCGCCCTTCACCTTTCAAACCGACTCCTCAGCGTTTTATCTCCAGTCCCACCGAATGTTCTCAGCCCGAAACGTTGACTGTACTTTCTCCATAGATGTGCTGAGTTTCTCCATCATTTTCTGTGTGATAGCCTATAATTTATTTCTTTTGTCTTCATCCCTTCTTTATGCTTCTTTTTGTTACCTATTGTTAGATTTTAGAAGCTTCCAAATCAACTAGCTTTTGTCTCACTTCTGCTACATTATATTGCGTTTCCTATTCTATTATGCAGACCCTAGCTGCCTCCTAAGGGATCATTTACAATAATCTCCCTGATAAGATCTGATCGCAGAGTGTTAGGGACATGCAGGGTATCACAGAGTGCCGGGAACCTGTTAGGGACGTGTGGGGTCTCACAGTGTCTCAGGACATTGCCAGGGATGTGTAGGGTCTCACAGAGTACTGGGAACCTGTCAGAGCTGTGTGGAGACTCACAGTGCATCAGGACCGTGCCAAGGTTATGTGGTGTCTAACGGCGTGTCTGGACACTGTCAGGGGTGTGTGGGGTGTCATAGTGTGTCAGGGCCCTGTCAGGGGTGTGAGGGGCTTCACAATGAGTCTGGACCCTGTCAGGGTTGTGCGGGGTCTCATTGTGTCAGGACCCTGTCAGTGGTGTGTGGTGCCTCACAGTGTGTTGGGACCCTGTCTAGGGTGTGTGGGGTCCCACAGTGTGTCCAGAACCTGTCAGGAGAGTGTGGTGTCTCACAGTGTGTCAGGACGCATGTCAGAGTTGTGTGGGGCCCCATAGTGTGTCCGGACCCTGTCAGGGGTATGGGCGGTCTGACAGTGTGTCAGGAACCAGTCAGCTCTGTGTGGGGTCTCCCAGTGTGTCAGGACGCATGGCAGAGTTGTGTGGGGCCCCACAGTGTGTCCGGACCCTGTCAGGGGTATGAGCGGTCTGACAGTGTGTCAGGAACCAGTCAGGTCTATGTGGGGTCTCCCAGTGTGTCAGGAATCTGCCAGGGGTGTGTGGGGTCTCACAGCGTGACAGGATACTGTCAGGAGTGCGTGGGTCTCTCAATGTATCAGGAACTTGCTGGGTGTCTGTGTGGTCTCACTGTGTGTCAGTACCCTGCCAAGGGTTTGTGAAGTCTCACAGTGTGTCAGGACCCTGTCAGGGGTGTGTGGTGTCCCACAGTGTATCAGGAACCTGTCAGGTGTTTGTGGGGTCTCACAGTATGTTAGGACCCTGTCATTAGTGGGTGGGGATTCACAGTGTGTCAGGACCCTGTCAGGGGTGTGTGCTGTCCCACAGTATGTCCGGAACCTGTCAGGGTTGTCTGGTGTCTGGCTGTGTGTCAGGACCTGCCAGCGATGAGTGTGGTCTCACAGTGTGTCAGGACCCTGTCCGCGATATGTGGGGTCTCACAGAGTTTCTGGACCCTGCCAGCGATCTGTGAGGTCTCACAATGTGAGAAGACCTTACCAGTGGTGTGCGGGGTCTCACAGTGTATCGGGACCATGTCAGAGGTGTGTGGGGTCTCACAGTGTGTCAGGACCGTGTCTGGGGTGTATGGGGTCTCAGACTGTGTCAGAACCCTGTCAGGGATTGTGTGCCGTCTCGCAGTGTGTCTGAACCCTGTCAGGGGTGTGTGGGGTCTCCATTCAAAGTGTTCGGCTGTAATAGGGAGCGTAGGAAAACATTAATTGTAGACATATTTTCTTTAGAGAATATGACAGTGGTAGAAATGGTGTTCTTCAATAGTCAGGGAGAGATTCTGTTTCATGTACAGAAATGGCTGTAGGAATTTCACTGTCGTGTTTGTTCCCTCGGCAAACAACTTGAGGAATAGTGAGCAAAAAGCTTGTAGCAATTTACCAAACCCATGGTGCAGAGAAACTGAGGGGTTTCATTGACCTGATGTGGACTGGAACAGCATTAACAGAGGTGAGTAGTTTGTAAACATCCTGATTCATCTATCTCTGGTCCCATATTTAAATTATCATCTTTGGAATTTGTTCTTGTAATTGAGAGACAGAACCAGGGTTCCGGCCGAGATTCCTTACATTTCTGTTGAGAGCTTTGAATAATCAGATAAACATGGGCTGATGCAATATTAATAAGTTTTGTGATGTTTGTCTTTCCTACGCGCTCTCCTCTGTTAAATGTGCAGTTGAGTGATCCAACTCAGTCTGCAGTGATGAAGCCTTACAATCTTTTGAGCCCATGAACTGCCCCGGGCTCCGTTTTCACAGTCATGATGGGTTTCACAGTTATAGATGTAGTGAGCTTTCCATCCAGACGGTCACAGTTTAACTAATTGCAATATTATTTAGAGATATTTTCAGTCATTTTCACCTTCCTTGCCGTGATCCCACAACCCTCGGTTTCTCTGTCCTAATTCCCATCCCTTACCCTTCCACAGTGTCCATCGCACAACACCGGCAGACATGAATTTCAGCTTCTGTGGACTGAGCTGAGGAATATGTACCCCAATCTCACCCTCTCTAACACTGTAGCAGTGTTTGCACTAGGGAGAGTAGATGTGAACACAGTGTGTTCATCTGCTGCTCTGTGGTTGAACAGACCAGTTGGGATGTTACCTGATTTTCTAATTAAAGTGATGCTATTATTACTATTCTGTGACTGGAACTTCAGTGGACGCCCAACTCTAAGAAAAGATAATCTGCTGGGGGAAGTTTAGAAAACGGTTAAGAATGTGTCTGTTCAGGAGAGGGCAGTGGCTATCAAGAGAAGGTTTTGACATCTTGTGTGAAGGAATATAAGTTTTTAATTCCATTTTCCATATCCCCCTCTCCCTTTCTACACGTAGACTCGCAGTGGAGGGACTTGTAGGCCCTGGAGCGATGTGACCAATTTCCTCAAACTCGTCAGCTCTCTGCCTCTTTCCTCAAAATGACCTTTGAAAACATTCCCTCTACGAAACATGTGTTCTCACTGTGTTCTCTGTCACAGTGCCCATATTTACCTGCTCAGATCCCTGTGGCTCAACAACCTAACCGCCGTACACAAATTACAACCGTTGGTGGAAACAGAGGTCAAGTTTCAACTTAATGAACTCTGCTGCAGCCCATTCTGGGCTATTGCATACCGCCCCACTACCGGAGGGATGTTGAGGCTTTAGAGAGGGAGCAGAAGAGGTTTACCGGGATGCTGCCTGGTTCAGAGGGCATGTGCTATCATGAGAGGCTGGATAAAATTAGATTGCTTGCTCTGGATCATCGGAGGCCGAGGGGAGCTCTGACACAGGTTGAGAATATTATGAGAGGCAGAGATAGAGTGGACAGAGATCATCAGTTTGTCGCGGTTGAAATGTCTATTACCAGAGGGAATATATTGAAGGTGAGATAGTGTAGAATGAAGTATGATGTGAGGGAGAGCTTTTTATTCATCAGAGAGCCGTGGCTGCATGGACCACACTGCCCGGTAAGGCGATAGAGACAAATTATCAGAAGCTTTTCAGAGACGTTTGGATAGACACATGGATGTAAGGAAGATGGAGGAGTATGGACATGGTGTAGGAAGGAGAGATTAGAGTTGGGTTATGTTGATTTACTTCTCAGCTGGTTCGGCACAATATTATATGACTAATGATCTATTCCTGTGGAATACTCTTCAATGTTCAATGCACGTTCACTTACCTTTCAGCTCACTGAGAACCTTGATTAAACCTTGAGCGGGATTTGATCGATTGGAGGGATCACAACCTGTTTCAATTTAAACACATTGAGGGAATGATGTGTAAAATTTTAAAGTGAGCTGTATTCAATCCAAATTTGAATTAATCTCTGATATTTTCTCACCATATATCTGTATTTCGTTCAGTATTTTGTCCAACATTGGAACATCATTCCACATTTTCACAAAGGTCTCCCACATCACCCTCCGGGCGCGGGAGCCTTTCTCCATCACCAGGTTCAGAAGGAGTTTAGAACTGTCCGACCGCTGTCCCTGATCAGCGAGATCAGAGATTTTCTGTGAAGAGTAACAGTGAACATATCAGGGACTGACAGATTCACACAGAGAATGAGAAGTAAATGATGTGCTCTGTAACGGGATCACACCGAGCAGTCACCCGGACAGGTGCCGCTCCTGTCTGGACGTGGACTGTACATTCTGAGTGCAGAGCACAAGGAGGGACATTCACTGTGCACCTGGTCCACCAGTCAATGACATCCTTCATTGACGTGGCTCCAATTCCCTCACCGGGTTTGACGGTGTAAAACAGAAATCATAAAATAACGATCACAGAGGAAGAAATAAAACTGGAGGGTTTTATTTTATATAACAGACTGAACAGCCTCAGAGAAGTTGCAGAAACTATGATGTGATTCATCTCCTCAGTCCGCCAGTGTCCAACATGACAGCAGATTACTGGCTGACATCTGACACCTTTCGCTTCCCTTTTCCAGTAGAGGTTTTCTCAGTGATTACACGTTACAATGTTCCCCGATTCACACTGTTTGCAGTTACGGATTGTCTCCACCCAGAACTGAACACACCCGGGCTCCTGTGGCATTCACTGATGATGTCCCGGTTCTCACTGACATCCTGCCGTCACTCTGTACATTTTTCACAGACTGAAACTTCCTGTCATGTTTGCATTTAATGCTGTAAGCCCACAGACCTGTTACTTGCTCAACTCACTCTGAACATCGAGCAGCTCCCCACCAGTCCGCGGGGTCTTTTCACCTCTTTCCATCTCCGGTTCAGATTCACATGTTCGGGATTGCATGTGGAGTACTTATGTCCCAGTTATTCTTTTATCTAATTTAATATCCGTTGAGTCAAAGATCCGACAGCCATCAGTCCTGTGATGTGTGAAAATTCAAACCCATTCTCCCTCCCACTCACCCGATGTTCCTCTCTGCTGAACTGTTTCTCAGTCTTTAACGCCAGACTCACTCCGTGAACCCCTCCTTCCATCGCCTGCTCCAGCCTGTCCCGGTAGAAGTCCGTCAACTGCAGCAGCTGGAAATCATCCCAGCTTGCCAGGAGCTCGGTGATCACTGAGCCCGGACCTGTGAAGGAAAATGAGGAGCATTAAAGAAATTACTGACCTCATACTGGACAGTAACGTTCCCTTTGGAACCTAAAGATCACCAAACACAGTCCGAAATATATGTATATGGGGATGGGGGGTGGGGGGGAGGTGGGGTGGAACAGGCTTTGGCCGGGGGATCGGGGGCGCCGGGGTTGTAGGAGCAGGTATAGTTTCATCTGTTGAAGGCTGCTCTTTCGTGTCCCCAGGAATATAACTCTCTGTTTGGAAAGGACCCTGCTTATTCCTAAGAATATAGTAACCCAGCACCATCACTCTCCTGGTGCTGCCCATCACCACCGCTTTGCTCTCGGTTACTGTCTGCCGTCCTGATCAACCCCTTCCTCAGCAAATCTCTGGAGAATCTCACAAAATGCTGGAGGTACTCAGCATGTCAGGCAGCATCTATGGAGGAGAATAAGCAATCAATGTTTTGGGCCAAGGCCCTTCATCGGACTGGAAATGAGGGAACAGAAATTCTAGATATTGCCACATTACTTTCCATTCATCGTGGTCCTCATCCAAAATGTCAAATCTTTATTCCTCTCCATGGATGCTGCCTGACCTGCTGAGTTCTGCCAATATTTTGTGTCTTTTTATTGCCCACAACTTTCAGCTTCAGAAGAATGTCATGTCTTCTAGAGTAACTCGCTATTTTAATGTGCATCACAATCTGTTACAGGAGCAGCAGCAGACGGTAATTGTACACCTTCTACGTTTGACTGTATTTCCCCCAGAAATGTTAATTCCCTCTCTTATCTCTCTGTTCAGTTTTCACAAACACATTGTGAATTCCCAATATTGAATTAAACACAGACGCAGAATCAGCAGAGTATTTATAAATTAAAATAATTCGCCAACATACCCGTGTCCTTTCCCGATGTTGACGACACTGGAAGTCCTCCCCTGCCTGCACATTGACCCATTGTGAGGACAGGTGTGATCAGATTTTGTTGCTCTGTAACAAAACAAATAACAGGAGGGTCAAACATTAATTGGGGTTTAAAGGAGAACACTGTTTTGTTTTTAAACTGAGGTAAACACTTCCAAACATCTTGGGCCTGTCCAGTGAAGCCTTGACAGGGCCTGATCCAGCTGAGCCCATCGATTTCCGCGCTCTCCATCTATTGTACACCGTGCCGGGACTTCCGGGGTACCTACGCGCTTATATTGCAGACAATTCCCTTTTCGGAGCCAGTCTTGTGTCCTCGAACGGGAGTGAAGTGTCAATGGAATGGCAATGCAGGTTGAGCAGACAGCGCCCACTGCTTTGCCCCTCCTACGACTGGTGGTGCTATGGTGAGTAATGGACAGCCGTTACAGCAGTGTGGGTTGAAACATTTCTGCTGATTATTGGGACATCCATTCCTCTCGTCACTGAATTATACAGATTTCTCAGTCACACCTGATTCTCACCATCTCCTTTCAGTTTTACATCCCCCGGGCATTGACACCAGTGGCAATATAGACCATGGTTTAAGTCTGTATAGAATCACCCTGACATCCTGAACAATGAAATCTCACACATAGCATCATGACATCTTGTTCTGAACCACTATGTTATCTCCGGCAGAACTTTAAGACCATTATTATCATCTAAACTCGGTCAAGATTTCTTTGGACATAGCACCTGGCTATTATCAGATAGTTATATGGCACCTTGTTAAGCACAATGTAGACCCGCCATACATCCGAAACAGCAAGTTGGGAAAATTCATTGTAACCTGTTGCAATATGAACCAGACTCCTGAATTTAGTATCAAACTTTCTAACCATGCCATGTACATTCATGTACAAATCAATGTCATGAATATCTAATTAACGAGGCCTCGACACTGACATGCTCTTCCCACTCGTCACGGACATCCATTCGTTAAATCCATCTTCAGTCATCACCCTCTGCTCTCTGTCATTGAACCCGGTGTGAATCCAGCTCACCAGCTCCCCGAGAATCCCACGTGACCTATCCTTCCAGATGAGCTGTCATGCGGGATCTTGTTACAGACTTTTCCAAAGTTCAGATGAATATGTTACAATCCAGCAACAATGAATATATGATTGAAACAGGGTTTTTATAACAAATAAAACATTTATTAAACACTGCTAAAAAAAAACAAAAAGTAAACAAACGCCTAACAACCGGAAGTCAGCTGCAATACGGCAGCTCGAACAGTTCTTAAAGCGAGAATCCGAAAACAGTTCTTAAAACGATAATGCAAAAACAGTTCTCAGAAGTAGTAATACGAAAGCCCAAAATTTTAGCCAGTCGCTTAGGAGAGACTTCTTGAAACAATTTAAATTCTCTTTCACGTCGTGTTACTGCTGTTCCCAGACGAAGTATGTTTTGATCAAAGGATTCATGATGAAGAAAATGAAACGGCTTAAAGGCACTGACCTTTCTTTGGCAAAACTTCACCCAACCCTCTATTTTTCTGGTAGAACAGGAGTTATCATGGGCATAGCTGACAAATTCCTTCCGAATGAGAATCAAACAAGGTCGAACCTGCTTTACCATCGAAATCAACTTTCCTCGATCATTAACTTACCGAACTTCAAATCTTCACTCTCCAATGACTGGACTGGCAGTATTATGGCAAAACTGACGGCAATAACCTTTGACTTAAGGCAGAAAGTAAAACTCCACTTGTAAATGAATCTGCGTCATAACATCGGAATACACAGAAGCGTGGAGTCACTACCAAATTCAACCACGAACTGCCCACGTCACAGGGTGGGGTTCTCCTTTAATACCCGGTTGGGGGGGAAACTATCACATGATCTCTCACTGGCGGGAAAATGACATCAATCCCCCATCACAAGACCATTACCTCATCTCCAGCATAGCTTCAATTACATCATGGTCACGTGACTGGTATAAGATACCCACGGGTACGTAACAAATAACATCACTGCTCTATTTTATCTATCTTCAGTTAGCTCTTCAAAAGTTTCTAGAATACTTGTCAGATATGATGTCCCACTGAGTGGTGCAGATGACAATTTCCCCACAATCAATGTCCAACCGACCGGGACTTCAGCTTCACGGTAGACTGAGGAAATTCCAATCCAGTTGTAGAATTGCCGACCTGGACTGAAGCTCGCATACTGCCAGTTCCATACCCTCAGAGTCACTAACCCAATATTATGACCCAAACAAAGACGTTATGGTGCCGGCGATTTGCCGTGGTGTTCCTGCCATTTCCGATTCACAAACTGATGTTGAACTGGAACCTAATAACCCTTTGCCGGGGCCGAGGCTCAGTCTGGTTCACCGGTCTGTAGATTGTGAGAAGATGCAGATACACTTCAGCTTGTTTCCAACAACTAAACTGAGCAGGTTTGATCACAATGGCATTGCTGTGTGGGATCTTGCCCAGCACAGCTGTCTGCCATGCTTCCGCTCAGTGTAGCAGGAAGAAAATGTAAAATTATTAAATAGAAAAATATGGGAACTCCGTACATCAGGTTACATCCGAGAAAGGAGAAATGGTGGAAGATCCAATATCTGAACTGGAACTGTCCAAGATGCTGTCGATCGGCTTTTCCAGTATTTTCGTCTTTTTACTTGAAATTTCCTGCAACTGTAGCTTTATCCCACCTCTTTATATTATGCACAGATGGTAACTGATTGTAAAATACCAGCAACACGCTAAAATGTTTGTTGGTTATCAGTTCATTCTGACCCTGGTGTAATACACTCCATACAATCAATGCCGGCCGAATGGCCGCATTCAGTGTGTTGGGAATATGTAAAACAATTATCGACCCCAGCCATCGATCCATCTGAAGCTTGGAACCGATACCGAGCCGGTTGTTGGAAGTAAAGTTCCCCAGGTACATCTTAATGGACGGGTTCAGTCTCGGCATCACCACTCAACCCGCTCCTGGGACCAGAACACCAGGGGCTGAGCAGCGGCTCCTCTCAGGCGGTTCAGTGTGAAGGACCTACAACCCTGACGGACCCCTGCAGTTTGTGTCCAGGAAGTGGAACGAGGCGGCCAGTTCGAGGAAGTTAAAGGGACTCACTGCCCAAAATCTCTACCCACCCCCCCCCCCCCCACACACACACACCGGGATCGGCCTCAGTACTCACCGATGGGAAATTGTCGGTCGCGTTCACCCCGAGTGACCGGCCTCAATACTCACTGATGAGAACTTGGTCAAATTGTTCTCCAGACAAAGATCGGTCCTCCGGCTCCAAGCCGATGATCCGCTTCAACAGAGAACGGAAAGAAAACCACCGCCCATCCGGGGAATGTGAGCGCGGGGGCGGAGCTTTGACGGTGGAACCCTCACGTGCTGCAGATTGGCGTTTGAAATGGGAGTGAGAAACAGGATCATGTGACGGGAGGAGGGTCTCCCATCTGAACCGGTTTCACACGCTGCCCGACCTACCTGCCGCATTTTACACCTTATTTCGTATTTACACCAACTACAATTTTCAGTTTTTCCCTCTGCATCTTCCATGTCCCGATTACTCCACCACCCGGTTCTTAGAGTTACGGGATCAATTCCCATCCCGGTCCGATACAGAATTCCCGCTCCAACAGGAATTATGCAGGTTTCATTGAAAACACTTCTATGTTTATAAACACTAATTTCTATTTACATTCCTCCGGAGCCTCACTGGACAGGAGCACTGAAACATCAAGTGAGAAACAGGAGGAGGTGGCCATTCTGTCCCTTAAACCATCAACAAGATGACGGCAGCTCTTCAATCTCAGCCACATGTTTGTGCCCGATCCTCATTTCCTCGATCCCTTCGGTCTCCACACATCTGCCGGCCTCTGTTTTATGTGAGGACGATGACTGAGACTTCCCCCTGCAGGAGTCAGTCTGGCGAATCTCCAAAGCAAACACTCTCTCACTTCTTATAATCCTCCATGGAATTAAATTCCATTTCTGCAGCCCCGTGTGGCCCGCACCACTCACCTCGCACTCCGTCATTATTTCCACCTTCCCACCTCTCCCCTCAACTGGATCCACCTCTCACTCCCCAGCTCTTGCCCCATCCCCAAACCTCTCGTCTTTTCTCCGACTATTTGCCGTCCACTCACAATCCAGAGGGAGTGTCTCGGCCCGAAATGTTGACGGTCCATTTTCCTACACAGATGCTGCCCGACCCACTGAGTTCCTCCGGCAGTTTGTTCTTTGGTCTGTATAACCCATGTTAGTATGGAGAGCGGGGTTTTACACCTTATTCCAGGTACAATCTCAACAAAGCCCAAATAATTGTTACCGTAATTACCACACTCAAAGACGAGAAAGCTTGCAAATGCTGGAAATCCAAAACACCACACAAAATGATGGAAGAGTTCAGCACAACAGGCAGTATCTATGGGAAAGAATAAACAGTACACATTTTGGACCACGAGTCTTTTTTATTACTGAGGAGGAGGGGGAAGTGATCTGAATAAAGAGGTGGGGAAGTAGAAAGAGAGGAGGTGGAAGGTGATAGCTGAAGTCAAGTGATGGGCTGTTCAAGGGCTGGAGACGAAAGAATCGGAGCGTTGTCAATGGGAGAAAGGGAAAGAGGGGGCACAGGAGGAAGTAATAGGCTGCTGAGCAGAAATGTAAGCTCTGGGTGGGGAGTGCGGAACTGAGAAGTGGGTGGGGGTATTTGTTTACTGGAAGGAGATTTTAATATTCATACAATAAGGCTGGAGAGCACTCAGATGGAATATAAGTTCAGAGTGAGGCATAGAGTAATTGGGTGGGGGTATTTGTTTACTGGAAGGAGAATTCAATATTCATACAATAAGGTTGGAGAGCACTCAGATGGAATATAAGGTTTTGCTCCTCCACCCTGAGAGTGGTTTTATCTTGGCACAAGCGGAGGCCATTGATCGAGACGTCAGAATGGGAACGTTTGGCCACTGTAAAGTCCCCGTTGTGCCAGACGATACAGAGATGCTCGACAGAACGGTCTCCCAATTTATGGCGGGTCTCACCAATATAAAGGTGGCCGCATCGGGAGCACACGACGCAATAGATGACCCCAGCAGATTCGCAGGTGCAGTGCTCCTGGATGGATTGTTTTGTGTCTGAATGGAGGTGAGGGAGGAGGTGTACGGGTAGCTGTTGCACTTAGGACTCTTGCAGGGATATGTAGCTGGAGGGAGATTAGTGAGGTAAGGACAAGAGGAACTCTATTACTATTACGGTGGTCGGAAGTTGGGTGAGCACGGACGTATGACAAATGTGAGCATCAATAGTGGAGGGAGGACAGCCACATCCTGGAAGCAGATGCAACGGAAGCAAAGAAACTGAGAAAAGGGTAGAGCATTTTACAAGTGATAGGTTGGGAAAAGGTATGGTCGAGATTGCCAAGGGTATCAGTAGGTTTGTAAAAGACACAAAGTACACTGAAGATGTTGTGGTCAAATCAACACGTACAAACAAGCTAGAGGAACTCAGCAGGTTGGACAGCATCTGATGCTGCCCGACCTGCTGAGCTCCTCCATCTTGTTTGTACGTGTTGGTTTATAAAAGAAGCCGGTTGACAACTTGTCTCTGGAGATGAAGACAGAGAGAGATCAGGAAAGGACTCGAAGTTAGAATCAAACTTGCTAACCGTACCATGCTCATTCATATAAAAGCCAAAAGCATGAATAATGAGTTACACGTCTCGACAATTATACGCACATCCCACTCATCACAGGCCTCCATTCGCTACATCCATCTTCAATCATCTCCCTCTGCTTCTTGTCATCGAGCCCGAAGTGAATCCACTTCACATGCTTCCCGAGAATCCCACGTGACCGAGCTTTCCAGATCAGCTGCAATGCAGGATTTTGTTAGAGGCTTTACCAACGTCCATATGGACAGCATCACTGCCCAACTTCATCTATCTCCATAGTTATCTCTTCTAAAATCTCCAGAATTCTTGACAGGTATGATGTCCCACTAGGTGGTGCAGACGGAAATTTCTCCATAACCAACGTCTAACCACCGTGACTTCAGCCTTACTGCAGACAGAAAAATGTCCAATCCCAGCTGTAAAATTACCAACCTGGATTGAAGCCCGTATACTGTCAGTTCTATAGTCTGAGAGACTCCATCTATGTTATAAGCCACACACAAGACGACTTGTTGCCGGCTATTTGCCGTTGTGTTCCTGCCATTTTCGATTCACAGACCGAGGTGGGACGAGAACCTAACCTAAGGGTCTTCTGCCTGGGCTGTTGCTCAGGATGGTTCACGGTCTGTAGCTTGTGAGAGGATGCGAATACACTTCAGCTTGTCTCCAGCAGCTAAACTGAGCACATTTGATCACTATCTTCTTGCTGTGTGGGATCTTGCACAGCACAGTTGGCTGTGATGTTTCCCTCAGGGTAGCAGAAACACAATGTAAAGTTATAAAATGGAAAATGCTGAGACGCAGTACATCAGGGTACATCCGTGAAGGAGAAATGGTGAAGACACAGTTTCAGACCTGGGGCTATCCAAGATGCTGCCGATTTGCCGAATATTTCCAGCATTTTCTCTTTTTTACTTTAAATTTCCTGCAAGAACAGTTTTCGATTATTTTTAATGCACAGATATTAAATGAGTGGAGACTTGCGGATGTTGTTCACTTATTCAAGAAAGTGAGCAGAGATAGTCAAGAAATTTATACACTAATGAGTCTTACTTCAGTGGTTGGGAAGTTGATCGAGAGATCCTGATTTATGAACATTTGTAGAGGCATAATATGATTATTACGAGCCTGACTGAATTTTTTAAGGATTGGACTAAACATATTGGTGAAAGTAGAACAGGAGATGTAGTGTATATGGATTTCAGCTAGACATTTGATAAGGTACCCCATGCAAGGCTAATTGAGAAGCTAAGGAGGCATGGGATCCAAGCAGAACTTGCTTTGTGAATCCAGAATTGTCTTTTCCACAGAAGACAAAGAGTAGTTGTAGACGGGTCATATTCTACATGCAAATCGAAGATTAATGCTGCGACTCAGTGATCTGCTCTGGGACCTCTTCTCTTAGCAATTTTTGGAAATGGCCTGGATGAGGAAGTGGAGGGATAAGTTAATAAATTTGTTGATGGCACGTTGGTTGGGGGTATTGTGGATAGTGTTGAGGGCTGTTAGAGGTTACAGCGGGACGCGGTTTGATCCAAAACTGGGCTGAGAAGTGGCAGATGGAGTTCAGCACAGGTAAGTATGAGGTGGTTCATTTTGCTAGGTCAAATATGATGGTAGAATATAATATTAATGGTCAGGCTCTTGGCAGTGTAGAGGATCACAGTCCATCAGACACTCAAAGCTGCCTCGTAGGTTGGCTGTGTGGTTCGGAAGGCTTATGGTGCATTGTCCTTCATTAACCGTGGGATTGAGTTTAAGAGCCGAGCGGTAATGTTACAGCTATATAGGACCCTGGTCAGACCCATCATGGAGTACTGTGCTCAGTTCTGGTCACCTCGCTAACCGAAGGATGTGCAAACTATAGAAAGGGTGTAGAGGGGATAGATAAGAATGTTGCCTGGATTGGAGAGCAAGCCTTCTGAGAATAGGTTGAGTGAACTTGGCCATTTCTCCTTGGAGAGATGGAGGATGAGAGGTGACCTGATAGAGGTGTATAACGTGATGAGAGGCAATGATCGTGCGGGTAGGCAGAGGCATTTTCTCACGGCTTAAATAACTAACACGAGAGGGCACAGTTTTAAGGTGCTTGGAAGTAGGTACCAAGGCAATGTCTGGGGTATTTTTTTTTCCTTTTACGCAGACAGTGGTGTGTACGTGGACACTGCTGCCGGCGACGTGGGTGGAGGCGGACAGAGTAGGGTCCTTTAAGAGGATCTTGGATATATACATGGATTTTGAAAAATAGCGGACTAAGGCTAACCCTGGGAAATTTTTGAAGTAAGTACATGTTTCGGACAGGAGGGTTAGCCAAGGGCTTGCAGGTTTTCTATATTTCTATGTTCACTCCACACAGCTAATGCTCACAGAATCCTTTCCTCCCACTATCATTCCGTTGAAGTTGCTCCCGAGGTTACTGATTCTACGCAAAGAGGAAGTGAACACAGAACGATGAAATTGTGCAACACTTCTTGCAGTTCTCGTGGTTTGTTACCGTGGAAACGGAGGAAGTGGCTCAACAACAGTAACTGAAAAAGGAAATAACAAAGTCAGCAGCACACGCTCTGAATTACATTGTGACAAAGGTTAACACTGTAGCCATTTTGAAATGATGAATCTAAAATTGTAAAGGCTGCTTTTTGCCATGCCTGGTGCTGTATTGAATTAATCGTGTAGTTGTTCTGGCTAACAAAACATGATTCCTACACTATCGATCAATAATATATTACCAATATTATACCAAATGACAGCTTCAACCACCAGCTGTTGCAACAAACTCCGCAGGCCGACCACTCTTTTGCTGACGAAGTTTCTCTCATCTCAGGTTTAAAGAGAAACTTCTTCATTTTGAAGCTGTCCTCTCAGATAACAGACTCTCCGGCTGATGGAAACATCCTCCCCATGTCCACTGTCTCCAGGCTGTTCCGCGTTCTGCGGGTTTAAATAAGATCCCGTCCAGCTCTATACTTCTGAACTCCTCAGAGTTCAGGCCCAGAGTCATCAGATGCTTCTCGTACATAAACCCTCTCATTCCTGAGATTACTCTTGTGAATTGTGTGAGCAACAGTGGGACTGAACACATTTCCAGCAATAACAAAGGAACACCAGAAGCAAAAATCTGAGCTTAGAAAATAAATAGTAGCTCAACACCTTAAAAACATGCGCTGCTTGAACCCGGGTCCATTGCACTTGCAACTAAAACTGGTGTATCCCAGGACTCTGTGATATCCCAGGCAAACAATTTTGTGCCGAACCTCTACTTCCTTTAGAAATTACCCAGGGTTACACACAGCCCTCTATTTGACGAAGATCCATGTCCCTATCCAAGTGTCTCTTCAAAGACCCTATCATATCCGCCTCCACCACCATCGCCAGAGGCCCTTTCCATGCTCTCACCACTCTCTGCGTAAAAAAAAACACCCTAATTATCTCCTCTGTGCCCACTTCCCAGCACCTTGAAACTGTGCCCTTTCATGTTAGCCATTTCAGCCCTGGGAAAAATCCATAACAAAACTGCAGGAATTAGGAGGTAGGGCAGTATCTATGCAGAGAAATAAACATTCGACGTTTCGCGTCAAGAAATTCCTCTCCATAGATGGCGTCCGACGATTTGGGCTTTCCCAGCAAATAGTTCTGCAGACTCTTTTGTGTTTACTATTCCCATTGTCTGATTTTAAAATCACACATATTCTGCATTACAGCTACGTCTCTATCAACAATGAAGATTATTCGGGTTTCCCACTGAACATCTGTGCTGCCTCTTGTTCTTTGACATGCTGTAATAATGAACACCCAACCCGGTCATCTTACAGCCATATCTCTGTAACCGCTATCAGGCCGGACTCAACGAGGACGCTTTCAGAATAGTAAAATAAACTATTAAGGCTTCCATAGGATACCCATTTGCCTTGGTAGGACCCCATTAAAATGATTAGAATCTCGCGGTTGTCACAGCTTTTCTTTAAAACATGCCATGAAAAATTCGCCTCTCGCCCACCAAGCCTTCTGCCCTAAATAGTGAAATGATGGCTTTCGTTCCGCTATGCCGTCTGCCACTTTCTGTAACTGGTCACCCCAACTGTTTGCGATGTATCGAAACCATGAACAGAATCAAAGCCTTTGCTTCAACAGGACTTTCAGGAGATCAGCTCAGAAACACCCACAATATACACAGTCTCAAAGAGAAAACAAAATACCTACATCCGAAACGGCAAGTTTTGGTAAAAGGGAACTCATGTTGCCTGAACAGCTCTTCGCACACTTGCTTTGCAATTGTAATACTGGGTTAGATCATTGTTCCTAATCTCAACCATCTCTTGCAGACTCTCTGGTGTTTATTCTTCTCGTAGCATGATTTCCCTGCTAACATTGATTTAAAATCGCGCCCACTTTGCATCACTTCTACCTTAATGTCAGCTGCAGTCAGCTGATCACCGTTGAGCTAGATCAAGTGCAGTCCTGTATTTTGTACATTATTGTTTTTAGTATTTATTTTTTTGTCGGCGTGGATGGTCCCAAGCGGTAGTGCAAATAACAGCTCACCAGATGCTACTGTCCTGCCGAATTCATAACTGTATGGCATGGATTAAAATCAATGGATATTTATCAAATAGTCTTACTCCAGAAAGGGGCCCAAGACAGGGTTGTGCATGGTCACCGCTACTCTTCGCATTGTGTCTGGAACCATTAGCTCGATACATCAGACAAAATGAAGATATCAGGGGAATTACTATTAAAGGTACAGAGCATAATTTGGCTTGCTACGCTGATGACATTTTGATCTATCTAGGGCAACCAACGTACTCTTTACCTAAATTGATGCAATCCTTTGAACAATATGGTAAAATATCAGGGTACAAGATTAACATAGATAAAACCCAATTACTTTCATATAACTAGAGCCCACCAAGTGAAATAGAAAGTCGATACCCGGGGCATGGCAAACAGAGTCTTTCAAATATCTGGGCATTATTGTGCCAAAAGATTTGGCAAAATTATGAGAATGTGATTATCAGACTTTTTATAAAACAAATTAAGGAAGATATGGCAAGATGGAACCTGATTTCTTTTTTTTAGTCTCAGTTCAAGGATTGAGTCTATTAAAATTAATATATTGCTCAGCCTGTTATATCTCTTTCATACACTACCAATAGAGATTAATCAAAATCAATTCAATGATTGGAACAAGATGTTATCAAGGAATATTTGGCAGGGTAAAAGGCCTAGAGGTCGTCTGAAAACTTTGCAATTAACAAAGGAAAAGCGGATGGAGCCTACCTTCTCTTAGAGATTATAATTTTGCAGCACAGTTGAGAGCTGTGAAATGTTGGTGCAACCCATCATATGACGCTCAATGGAAAAACTTTGAGGAGTGGGTACTTCCCATCCCCATACAAGCAATTCTGGCTGCTAACAACCTGCAAAGGTACATAAATACTATTGATAACTCATGGGTGAAATTGACTCTTAAAATATGGAATACTATTATAAAAGAATAAAATCTAGAGGGAGATATTGCAATTATTCAATGGTGTGCATATGACTCGGATTTTACACCGAATAAACTGGATGCTAGGTTTAAGGACTGGGCAGCTAAAGGAATAACATTTCTTTTCAACATAATGAAAGAAGGAACACTGTTCAGTTTTGAAGTGCTTAAAGAGAAACACTTATTAGAAAAACAAGATTTTTATCGGTATTTACAGATGGGACAATATGTTAATAAAACGCTTAAAAATGTAACCAAGGCACGTACATGCTTGATAGAGCTATTTAGAAAAGCATAGAATTCAGATAACGGTAGTAGAATCATTTCAAGCATGTATAAGGGTTTGTCAAAACTTAAAACACGTTCGGCTTCATACATTAAAACAAAATGGGAGAATGAAGAAGGGATAATTATATCTGAGGAAGAATGGACAATAATATGGAGGTATCAATGGAAGAGTACCAGTTCACAGAAATGGAGGGAGTTTGGATGGAAATAATTTGATAAGTTTTTTATTACACCCTCTTAGAAATCCCATTATGATAGTAACCTCCCTGTTCGCTGGAAAAATTGTGGAAATCAAAATGCAAATCATTAAGACATCTTTAAATGTGAAATACCCTTAGAGAGTACGACCATATATTTTGTGTGTCTACCTCAAGAATGGTGTAAAATAGATGAATATTTAACGAATATACTGTTGGTGGCTGGTAAAAAGACTCTTACTAGGAAATGGTTATCACAGGAGAGCCCACATTTAAATTCATGGATGGAAATTACAATGGACATTTTCAAATTGGAGAAGTTAACAGCATATTTTAATCATTAGCTGGAACAATTTGATTCATACTGGGTAAAATGGGTTAACTACATAATGCCTCATAGGCCTGATTTTATTCTCACATATCAATGAATATGTTGTTAAAAAAATCACTCTCTACTTGTACGTAGTTTTTTTTTCATTTTGCTTGTTTTGTTTTCTTTCGACTGTTTTCTATAAGTGTTTACCTCAGATAAATACTATTTGGAGATTTTTGACATATATGATTATATGTTATATATGTACAATATCTGAAATAGATCTTATGGAAATTTCAGTTCAATGATGAAATTCAATAAAAAATAAATAAAAAAAAAGAAAAATGAGCAAAGTTTGAATAAGGTGATGAAATCGGTATGTTCCACACATTTATTGGGCAACTAATGCGGACTGTGCAAGCCCGCTGTAATGCTCATATAACGTGGGGTTGTGTTCAGGATAAACCGTGAGCTCGCACAGAGCAAACATTTGCTTTGAGAGATATGGACCGAAATATCATACAATTAATATTAAATAAAATGAATGTGAAGGCAACAATGGAACTAGGCGACAGGTCATGAATGGCATTTCAATGCGGAATGCCTGGAACAGCTTTAAAAACTTCCTGACTGTCTACTTTGCTAGACGGTGTGGTGCCGAGAGAACACAGAATTAGAAACGGCGCCTTGTTTGTTCACTGACTATAACTAACTTGAGTCATTGTGCAACCTTTGTGCCTGTTGTTTTATTTTCATCGGGGCATAGATTAATGTATAAAAGGGCAGCCAGCTCAGAGCGCAGGCGAGTGGCGCTTAGTGCAAGGAGTGCGGTACATTTTGTACAATACCCAAAAAATGGCTCTACCAACAATCCGGGATGTAAGGATTGCATTTTACCCTTTTCTCGCAGCCTTCGGTGTTCCGGGTAAGACGACACATTGAAATTACTCTCTGTCTGAAATGCTCGGGACGCTCTTCGATTAACAGTGGTTTCACTGGGTGTCTTGTACCGGTGAAACCAACCCAGCGCGGAGACACGGCAGACTACTGCTGCAGAGATGATCCTCTCCGGTGGATCCTCTCACGTTCACTGCCGCCCCCTCCCCCCTCCAAAGGTCACCCCTGACGATGCTGCTCAAATTCAGAGAAATCAATCCTCCCCGCTGGCAGGTGTAAATCCGCAACCACGCATTGTTACAGATTGAAATAAGTCTTGTGATATAACTTATTTTTGAAGAAGAGTACGAATTTTGGGATCATTGTGGATTGTACCAACTGCCGCCCAACACAGCACCTTCCAGTCTATCATAATTGGACAGAGAGTGGAGTTTCAGGATAAATTCTGCTTACCTTCGTCTCCCCCTCTCTCTCCCTCTCTCTCTCCCCCTCTCTCCCGCGCCCCGCCACTTTAGGCTTTTCGATCAAACCTTTGATAGCATGTCTTACCCGTACTAGCTGGGAATTATATTAAATATAGCTATCACAAGCATGTCCAGCTAGGGATTTGAAATAATTTCTCCCTATTGCTCCTGCAAGATGATAACGAATGCGATCAAAAGGGCAGATATATCCCAGAGGAGGAGCTTATTTATTGATCGGCATGTCTGAAACTATTGAATTTCAGTTAGTTTGTGTACAAGCGACAATGGACAAGTCAGTGAAGTCCGTTTCTGTTCAAACGGCCCCGTGCTCATTCATTGATTAAACGCAGGGAACGAGTGCATCGGTTTCACCCTGGGCATGGTGACCGAGAACAACACGACCCCACTTAGTCCGGGGCAGTACTGGCTCAATAATCATGAGAGCTCCGTTGAGTGGAACCTGTCGAGTTCACATCAGCCGATTCTCCTATAGCCGCTGGGTTCAGCGGCTCTCAATCCCGACAGCTGGTGCCTGAATGGGGTTTCGAGGGTAAGAGCCATTGAAATGACGATCCCACGGGTGGGGGTTGCAGGGCGCAAGGGAGGTATGGGAGAAGATGGTGATCTCCGTGTTTCTGGGTTGTGATGGCGAATGAGCAGAGGTGCTGCCCCTCTCGGTCACATCGCCAAGGTGAAATCGAGAGCGTATCATCAGCAACTTAACCAGGAGCAAATGCGCAGTTCGGCTGCAAACCGTTTTAGTTCACTGAATGAGGGGTTTTTAGTCTCTTGAAATATTTTTAAAATATTCTCGCTTGGAACATATTTTGTCGATCACTGTCGGAATAGTATTTTCACATTGGACTTCGCAAACACTTCTCCTCGCCCTGTTTGTAACTCACACTTTGTATCTCTTTCCCTAGCGAACCTGTTGACAATGGTGGTTCTCTTCCGAGGGAATTGCGGCCTTTCCAAATGTATATCCCACTACATGGTTGCCATGGCAATGGCAGATCTCCTGGTGATGATGTTCTGTGTAATCGGGTATCATTTCGTCATGTACCAGTTTCCAACATCCTTCCTGTCCTACACATCGGCTTGTAAGGTCGTCCTGTACTTCACGTCGACCAGCCTACAAACCTCGGTCTGGTGCACTGTCCTGTTCACAGGCGATCGGTTTGTAGCAATCTGTTGTCAGAAGCTTAAAGTGAAATATTGCACAGTGAGGACAGCTGTTGCCGGCATTATAACCGTGCTGGTCCTGCTGCATTTACAGAGCGTCCCGTATCTATTTCAGTATAAACCTGTGTATGTAATTAACGGTATTCAATGGGGCTGTCAGCCGAGCTCATGGTTCATGACGTCTCCTGTGGGAGTCACATTCTCCTTTCTGCAGAGTATTTTAACGGTTATAATACCTTTTTCTCTGATAGCCCTGTTTAACTGTCTGACAGTGAGGCGCATTTTATTAGCCAGTAAAGTGCGCCGCGGACTGCGCGGTCACAACAGTCAAACACAGAAGGATCCGGAGATGGAAAGCCGCCGGAAATCCATCATTTTACTCTTTAGTGTGTCCGGCAGTTTCATTCTGTTGTGGCTGCCGGTCACTGTGAGCTTTCTGACCACCCGACTCACAGGAACCGCGCATTACGACGGCGATTACACCGACTCTGCCTATGTCGCCACTGAAGCCGGCTACATGCTCATGTACCTGAGTTCCTGCACGAACAGCTGCATTTATACAGCGACCCAGGCTCAGTTTAGAGAAGAAATGCGGCGGGTGTTAAAATCTCCTTGGACTTTGTTTTTAATATTGATTAATAAACGCAGTTAAAGCAAAGCACATGTTCCTAAAGGTCAAAAGTTCATTAACAACTAATTCTCCGCATCGGGCATCCGCCATTGGGTCGCGATGTGCATCTGGGTTTTATGTGTTTAATATTATGGGTCTCGCTATTAAATTGACTTGAAATAAAATAACACTCAACTCCATTTCCGTGCAGGAGCGCCCTTGACAGCGTGACGTCATCAACAATATCGGTATCCGATCACTCAGTTGATTTCATTCACTCGCTCCGTTTCACATCTGCTTTGACACTCAGGGCTCATCTGGCCGCAGGGTAACTCGGGTAAAGCTGGAGCAATCGCAATGACTTTTACACTGGCAGTGGAGATTCGCTGCGGTCAACGCTCTGACAGAGCCACCTTCTTGTAAATTGCAGCGGGGGATCAATATTGCATAGGTTCTGCCCCAAGTCGACTATGGCGAATTATGTTAATCCCCAGAGCCATAATACATCCCGAATCCCTCGCTTCCTTCGTTAACCAAGGGCTATCCAGACACTTTTCCATTATTTTATTGTCACCTCCATCCAGCACGTCTGCTGTAGACATCACCACGCACACGGGGTGAAAAGAGAATGTCTTCAGATCTGTGTATGCATGTGCCTGTAGTTTCAGCCACTGCTGACGTAGGAAAAGACAAAGCTGTTGGCTATCTGTACAATATACACCTCCTCCTAATTGAAAAACTTCTACAAGGAATCTTCACTTCATTTTCTAGTTGGAACAATCAAACTTCTCCTTATTGTTTATCCCCTTCCCCATAGTCCAAGAAACAATCTGGTGAATTTTGATCTACCATCGCTCAGTTCTTACCAAATCCTTCACATGGCGTGGGAATCAGAATTGCACCCGCAACACTGGGCAAAGAAAGGATGTCTTCAGATCTGTGTATGCATGTGCCTGTAGTGTTAGCTACTACTGACGTAGGAAAAGACAAAGTTGTTGGCTATCTGCACAATATACACCTCCTCATAATTGTATAAACTTCTACAAGGACCCTTCAATTTATTTTCTATATCAATCAATCAAACTTCTCCTTATAGTTTATTCCCTTCCCCACAGTCCAGAAACGATCTGGTGAATTTTGATCTACCATCGCTCAAAGCCTTGTTAGACAATGCGAGTATAAAAAGAACCCCTTGCGACCCTACAAAGGTCTGTATGTCCTCCCAGAATTTTATTTCACGAAGTGCATTAAGTCACAAATTGTTTCACATACTGTTTTGCAAACAATAAAGGACCCAACAGCAAATCTACACTCGCCGCTTATTGCTGGCGTCCGGGAAGAGAGAGACACACGCACACTATCATTTGCATCCATTTACCGAGCTAACTAGTTTGCTATTGTAACTAGTTTGACAGCTCATCTCGGCGTCCCTGTATCTGCCATGGAAGCCTTCTTAGAAACATTACTGAAGTCCATCCAAACTCCCTCTACCTTCCTGCTTCGTTAAATTGCCGAGATTATTCCTTTAAGATCACAGTCATATTTCTGAGACATGACGTCCCAGTCACAAGACACCACTACTAATTATTCGCTTAGATGAACTACCTTCCGGGCTGTGTATACATCAATTTTGTTAACCGGAATTTTCCCCCATGACATTCCCACGCCGATATAAAGAGAACTGATCTCAATATTCAAGAAATGAAGTGATAAGGGGAGCGATGTGGAATCGGTGAAGACGGGAGAAAAATACATTTATGAGCCACAAATTGTAAACCGAGTTTAGGGGATAAATTGAAGACAGATGTTTGCATGACTAACGGCACAGCTTAATCGAGAACGCTGAGTTTATAATTTTATGCACTTGTATGGAAATCACTCCAAAGTCCCGTCCAAATCAGTCCCATGATCCCAGAGTTCAGTGCTCTTTCAGTCATTCCCGCTTGGCCCTCCCTTCACCGCGGACATCCATCCTTCAGCTACCTGACGTGAAAAATGCGCAGTAACATCCGCCCGCTCAGTAGCCTGTCTTTTCCTTCCATTGTTGTGCATTGTCTCAGTGGAAAACTGGGCGAGATACGCTTCCTGACAAAAACTCACCACCAAAATTCTCCAAGCCATATGATAAAGGACACGTAACTGAAAGCGTTCCAGGAAAACGAAACGGGGCAAATAGAGCATAGCCTACTGGGTAATAACTGAGAAAACACTGTGAACATTAGAGGAAATCCGGATAGACTTGTGAAATACGAGGAGAAGCTATTCCTTAATGAGACATTATCATGGCTAATATTTTCCCACGAAGAAGTTTTTCCTTTTTCCGCATCTAATCTCATCGATTTATATATATAAAGAGAATATTATGAAGTATTTCAAAGATTGAGCTTCCGTGGAACCTCGGGTGAAATGTTGCAAACTTACACTACATTTGCTGAAGGGTATTCTCCCCGTCACAGTTCCAACTTATCCCGTTTCCTGTCTCCTCACCTCGGGAAAATTCCCTCTGTGTACTTTCTTTTGTATCCTGTCTTCAGTGTGGAAAAGTTTGATTCAGTTCATTTCTGAGTCTTGTATTCACTCCATGGTTCTCCTCAGCCCCGCCCTCCTGCATCCATTCCACACCATCATACTTCTCATTTGAAGCTATATTCCATTCTTACAGTCTCCATGCCTCTGCTGTACTTTTCCAATATTGGAAGTTTCTCCACAAGGGTTTCTCTGAAGTTCCGTCCCTCTGCCAATGAAGAGAAATTCCTTTCTTCGTCTCAATTATTTCCTCTGCATGTTCTCTCCACACCGCTTCCGAATTCAGCACGGTGAGATTGATCTGGTCTTCATGCTCTTCAATTTCTCTTCAGGTTGGAACTAATGTAGAACTTCTCTGTCACTCAGGCACTGGGTCCTCGGTCAACGTGAAAGCTCACACCACCTTCCGAACGTCGCTCGCAACCCATTTCGAACAAACGGCTCTACCAACAGATCCTATGCCTCAGCCGCTTCTCTACAGCGTCATCTCTCCACATCCCCCGCAGAACAAAACCCAAACTTAGTGTCCCTCCCCAGAGAAACATCCCCTTAATTCAACCATCCGAATTGGATGGTGCACATGTCTCCTCATCTCTTACGTTCAACCACAAGCCAAACAAGCTGAAAACAAGCTGCTTTCACAGAACAGCCAATATGAAACACGTGCAGTATAACAGTAAAACTAGGAACCGGGGCATTGCACTCTCCACACAACAAAATAGTCATGTCCTCATGACTTGGAAATAATTTGTCATCTCAGGTTAATAACACCTCTTCCAATGGAATTTCGTGACGTCAGCAGCTCCAATCCATTTGTAAACTGTAGTGACATATCTCCCGAGTGGGATATTCGTAGCACTCTGTTTCCCTGGTGCTACATAGGCAAGCATACCGGGGGGTCTCCTGATTCTTTGAGACCTCCTTGTCCCATCAACTATTCCTTCAGTTTCAGACACTCATTGGGACACCTCTGGTGTACATGACGAGGCTTCCCCCGGTCTGTCACTCGTGCCTTCCTGCAAACCGGATCCCTCTGCTCAGCTTCATCCCCAGTTACTGTGGAACCTACACCCCCTTTCTGGTCCAGCTTCAAGCCTGTCTGAGCACCGCTAATCCCCCCCAACACACCCAGGATACCTGCCTCAGTGTGGGAAAGGTTGGGAATCTCTTCCTCAGATTTTGGGTAGTTGGCGAAAGGCAGCATATCTCACGACCCCTTTTCCTCATCCTCCGAGTCCTTCTGTCTCTCCATGGTGCCGCAGAGTCCTCTTACTAGGTGCAGGGACCAGGTCAAGCTCTGGGTTAACTCGCAACTCTTGCTCCAAAGGTACAGGGTGCTTCTGATGCAGAATCCTGATAGTGCGTAACTTCCAGCTGTGAGCCAACGTTTGCTTCCCAGGTAGCCCCAGATTCTTTATGAGTACTCGGTCTCCAGGCATGCATTAGGAGAACCTAACTTTTTCATCATACCTCCTCTTATTTCTTTGATTCTGCTTGGTAGCCGAGACCTCAGCTAATTCATAAGCCTTTTTCAGCTCCCTACTCATATTGGACACATATTTCAGATAAGTCTTCTGCGGTAGATCTTCCTTGCCAGTCTCAAAACAGAGGTTGACGGGCAAACTTTCCTCGCGCCCAAACCCTACCATAACTTCCCTGTCTCACCGGAACGTACCGAAGGAGAACTCCACAACTAACAAACTCTACCCGATCTACACCATTTGTTCGGGGGAGATGCCAATTGATATTAAAATTTCCCACCATGAAAACTGTTATTTTTATACCTTTCCACGATCTGTTTCCCTATCTGCTCCTCGATATCCTGGGCGGCCTATAAAAAAACACCCAGTACAGTTATTGACCCCTTCCTGTTCCTAACGTCCACCACCGAGTCTCCGTAGACAATCACTCCATGACGTCCACCTTTTCTGCAGCCTTGACACGATCTCTGGTCAACAGTGCCACGCCCCACCTTTTTGCCTCCCTCCCTGTCCTTTCTGTAACATCTAAAACCCGGCACTTTCCTGCCCTTGAGCCATCCAAGTCTCTGTAATGACCACTACATCGTAGCTCCAAGTTCTGATCCATGCCCTAAGCACAACCGCTTCGTTCATAATACTCCTTGCATATCACACCAACATTATTTTCCAGTGATCCATTATCAAAGCTTACCTCCCTTTCACTCTGTATAACTGAAAATTAATTTTGGTATTCTGCTTTATATTATCGGATAGTCTGTCCCCATATTTCATCTTTTTCCTTTATTATTGCTTCGTATCTGCCTTTTGTTGAAATTTAGAAGCTTCCCAATCATCCAAGTTCCGATTTACTTACCTGCCTTTCTGCCATTTCATTAGCAATTATGTAATCCTTTACTTCCCATATCAGCCACGGTTTCCTGCCACATCCATTTGGGAACTTCTTCCTCTGCGGGGCATATCTATCGTGCGCTTTGAGAACTATTCCCAGAAACTTCAATCATTTCTCTCCCGTTATCCCCGCCAGTATCTCTCTGCAATCTACCCAGGCAAGCTCCTCTCTTATGCCTTTGAAATTCCCTTTATTTCGTTTCCAGACAGATACAATGTGAGTCATGCTTCTCCCTCTCAAATTGCAGCAACATTTCAGTCACATTATGATTCCTAAATGTACCCTCTCATTCAGCTCTTTCCTGTATTCCCTGCCCTTTTGAATTCTGCCTCTATTGTGCAATTTAACTCTTCAAGTTGCATGCAGGTGTACCAAATTATTGGCTTGTCCTTGCGTGCACTCATGTTACATCCATCATCTACTTGTAATCCGCCAGGCCCATCCTCAACTCTATTATACTGGTTCACAACCCCTGCCGTATTAGTTTCAACCACTCCCCGCAATTCTAGTAACCACCCCCACAAGAATATTGGTCCCACTGGGATTCGTGTATTACTCGTTCTTTTTGTGCAGATCATGCCTGCCCCAGAAGAGGTCCCAATGATCAGAAATCAAAATCTTTTGCCCCGCTTCAAGTCATTAGCTACACATTTGTATGGCAACACGTTCTATCCCTATCTTCAATGTCTCGAGGTATAGGGAGCAATTCCTAGATTACTATCCTTGAGGAAATGGTTCTTAGTTCTTTCCTAACTAGTCGTATTCCTTTCTCATGTTCTCCTGTCTTTATCTAGCTATGTTGTTGTTTCCATCATGTACCAGGACTTCTAACTGCTCACCCTCCCTTTTCAGGATGTTGGTCACGCTCTTCGCTGAGTATTTTCTAAATGTAGATCAATAGAAAAATCGAGGAGAAAAGGGACTTGTACGTCCTTGTGCAGGTTTCCCGAAAGTTTAATTTGCAGTTCATGTCTGGTGGGCAAGACAAATGCGATGTTAGCATTCATTTCAAAGAGACAAGAACATAAAGAAAAGGAAGAATGTAAATTTGAGACTTTTGAAAGGAATGGAGAGGCCTCACAAACGACAGTGGAGGCCAGGTCATTAAGGTAAAGGCTAAGATTCTTGATTACTCAGGACATGAAAAGAATCGGAGAGATGGATGTAGATGAGGGATTTAGCGTAGATATATCAGCCATGGTGAAATGGGAAATCGATGGGTCTAATGGACAAGTTCTGCCTCTATATCTTATGGTCCGATACTCTAAATTTGGGTGAATAAATATTCACTTTCAAATAAGATATCCCTTCGATCCTTGCAGGAAGTTAATTCAGACATTGCAGGCGCCTTGGCAGAAGTATTTAGGATGTCTAAGCCACGTGTGAGGTGCGAGGGGTTAGCTTCCATATTTGAAGAAAGTCTCTGACGATAAGTCGGGGAGGCAGGTGAACCTGACGTCTGTCGTTGTTAACTTATTGGAAGACATTCTAAAGGACAGAATACATAAGTCTTTGTATTTCAATGGCAATATTTCAAACTGGGATTGCAGATGACACCAAGTTTCAGAGTGTGATCGGACAGCGAGATAGTTCATCAGAACATGGGGCGTGAGTGGAGCAGCTGGATATGGGGGTTTGGACACGTTGCCAATGGAGTGTCATGCAGACAGTTGTGAGGTGTTGCACTTTCCCAGGAAGTACCAGGCTAGGGAGGGAACTTCTTCAATCCGAGGGCAGTGTGTGTGTGGAATGAGTTGCCAGAGGAAGTGGTGAATGCAGGTTTAATTGCAATATTGAGCAGAGACTTGGACAGATACACAAATGGGAGGAGTATCACAGGCAATAGTCCTATTGCAGGTCACTGAGGCTAGGCCGGAAAACAGGTTGTCAAAGTTTGGAAGAACCAGCCATTCTGCTTATGTGTGTGGTGTTCTATAAATCTACATCCTATCCGTAAGAACGTCTGCAGTAAATTCCCTACCTCTGAATGGAGTCCAGCTTTGCCAGGATTATTCATCCCCTTTCTTAAACAATAGAGTATCATTCATCGTCGTTTTTCTGAGATGTTGTTCATGGCTCGAGAGAACACAAATATATCCATCAAGTCCCTGTAATCTCATCTCTTGCCCCTCTCAATAATCTGTGATGTATCACACCAGGCTTCTGGGAATGATTCACTTTATAGCTCTTTAAGAGACCAAACAGTAACTCTTTAGTGGATAAGTTCAGGATAGGAAAGGGTTAGTTATAAACACTTACAGCAGGGCAAAGAACCTTCAGCTCTGTGGCCACATGACTGAGATGTAAATTCAAACAAATTCTTGCCCGACAGGAGGTGGGAGAAACGGAGGCGAGTCGGACTATTTTGCGGGGCACCTGCTCGTCATGCAATAGGTAGGCAGAAGGGCCATTGCCATTGCGGAAAGGGAACGGTCTCGTCTAAAACGTCCACTCTCTTCCTGTCAATTGATGCTGCCTGTCCTGAATAGTTTCTTTAAATGCTGCATTCAGTTCATCATATACAAGGAATATTTTCTGCTGAAAGTCTCCAGATGAGATTTCCTGTATTGTGAGGTCTTGCCAGATTGGTCAGTGTGTTCTACAGCGTTGATCTACAGATGGATCCTCGGACAGGAGTTCATAAATCACTGAAAGTAGCTGCACAGGATGATGGGTAGCGGTCACGAGTAGTCGAGGCACTGAGTTCCAGTGTGAGGTAGTTACTCCGCACTTTAATGGATCTCTAGTTTAATCGCACCTGAACTGTTGCAATTAAATTATAGAAAAAACGTTATGGAGGTTTTGGACGGTGGTATACAAGGTTATTGCCTAGATAATGAGAAATCAGACAGTTTTTGGATTTTCTCAGCGGCAGCTGTTGAACTGAGGTTGTGGGGTGGGGAGGCGCGTAGCCATCTGGGAGTTGTAATTATATTTCCTTTGCTCCTATTTCGCTCCTCAACTCTGTTCCTCAGCCACAACAAACATCGCCCGAAGAGACTAACCGCGGGCTGGCGACCACCGACCGAAGCAAATCGATGTACTCCACAAAGGCGAGGGAGCAGAAGTGGTTGTGCTGAGTTTGGGGCAGATTTGCACGCGGCCTGTCGTAGCTCAGATCCACGTTTTCCCCAGTTGTCAGGGACTGAGATGCCTGTCGTCAAATATGAATACATACGACGGTTAGTTCATATGAACATCAGTCAGGGAGAGTGATCTTGTACACAGATAAACAAAACGATGATAGTTTCTTCTCTTCCCAGTCGGAGAAGAGACTATGAAATCAATGGATCTATGTCGGCATGACAGTTCTCTTACTCATGGTGCTTTACAGCTGGATAAAATAAAGTTTGTGATGTTTAGAACCGACCTGGTGAATTCTGCTGTTCAGTCGTCACATCAAACTGTGGAAATTGAAAGTATTTTGAAACCTGCAGAAAAGTATCTTGTTATAACTGATGTTATGTGGGAAGCAGTAAATGAAGCACTGAAGCGTGCGGTGTCTGAATCCCAGTCTACATTATGGGAATAAAATATTGCAGTGCTACGCGAGAAGCCCGATTTCCAATGTTCCATACTCTAAAAAACATTATATCTGACTTGCGGAATCCTCCCGATGTTATGTGTATTCAGGAATCCTGGTTCTCGCCACGAAATTCAATATTCATAATAATTCTGATACAGTTAGAGATCCAGCTTTAGTTTTGAACATATTGGCTGTCGTGAGCATGTTGGACGTTATGGGTGATGAAAGATCCGGGAGTGACATTTGCCTGTCTTTATAAGCCGTTGTTTAGATTTATATCACGGTCAGAAGCCACGGTGAGAACGTGATTTTTTTTGTTGAAGCAAATTGGGAGGAGTTTAAAGCTTTATGTGATCAGCGTCGGTCAGGGCTGAAGGTTGAGTTTGATGTCGATTTTTACAATGAAATGGAATTTCACATTATTCATCCAACAGTATCGAAGGTGGTTCCTATTAAAAGGGAATTCATGGGAGAAAGGCTGCACCATGGTGGACTGAAGAATGCATAGAAACAATTAGGGACAGAATTAAAGAGTTCAGGCAAGTTAAGAACTACCAGTGACCTTATCAATAATAAAAAAGGCTACAGGCTGTGCTGAGGAAAGTGTTGAAGACTATGAAAAGTGTTTACTGGAGGGCATATTGAGATTATTCTGGAAGGGATATTAAATTTAGGGAACTTTGGCTAATGATTAAAGGAAATGTGGAGTACGGTTCGTAATGATCCTGATATTTCAGTACTGATTGATGAGGCTAACATGATTGCTACTCAAATAGAGAATGTTGAGTTATTGGCTGTGTCATTTGCCGCGATTCATAAACAAGATAATTTAAGCGAAGAGGTTAAAAATGCAGTGCGTACACTGGTGTGTTGGCAGTCAGGTGTAGCAATGATAGTATCAGTGGTTAAGTTGTCCATGTGTGAATTTAAGAGGGCTATTATTAATGCAGGTCAGACGTCTCCAGGAAAGGATGATATATGTTAGTGTATGATTAGACATAAGAAATCAAACTCTCTTGAGCTAATATTAATATTTTTGATTAATATTTGAATGTTAGGCAATCATTCTTCCTCGTGAAAAATGGAAAAACTTCAATAGTAGGGAAATAAATTTGTGCCGAGAAAATTTACACGGACTGTTTGCTGGGACTTGATGTTCGAAACACGATGGGACATTTCATTGATGAATACAGTGTGATATGTGTTATACAGTTCGGGAAAATGCAGACAATCCTTGTCCAATGTGTTTGTGTAAGACCCGTGCTGGGGATAAGTAATAAAACGACAGCAGTTTGCTAGCTGGCGTCTGACACACAAACACAGAGAGAAGTCACAGAGATACACAAAAACGAACAAAAGCGCCTACACACACACACACACACACACACACACACACACACACACACACACACACACACACACACACACACACACACACACACACACACACACACACACACACACACACACACACACACACACACACACACACCTACACGTTCCAATCTAATCTGCCTCGGCAGCTCTCCGTAAGTGACCTAATTTACTCCAATATTTTGTGTCTGGCAAATGGTTCCTTTGAACTGCATTTGGAAACACATTTAATCGGCAGGTCACCCGAAGGTTCAGTGACGTTAATTAGGACAAATTGAACCTCACAGATGTTCTATAATTATTTCACGCAATTACTTACAATCTGTCAGCATGGGGATTGCACTTGACTGCCGTAATTATCGTGTAAATAACTTAAAAATCTCTAATTTTAAATCTGTTGAAATCTGTCCCTTTGGAGTTGCTGAATGGTATTAAAAACCTCAGGCATGTGCTGCCTCAGTATGACATTCCGAGTGATCGTCTGAAGCACGGGAACAAATGACTACACAGAGAAAATGTCTACAATTTTGGATACGTACTTGAGTGTGGAGAAAATATTGTACCTGCTCATTGTCGTCATTGGCGTTCCTGGTGAGTCAGCAGAGCAACTCTCGTTCGGTATTTCTGTGTGCTAGCCACTGTGAATCTGTTCATGACCATTTTGCACGCTGCTAAATTTCTGACCGTTGTACAAATATATATCAGTGATAACAATCCTGTCAGTTCAACTTTCTGAATTTTCATATTTAATGACAGAGCAAAACTGAATCTCTGTCTCTGCACTTTTTAATATATTTTTTAATTAATTTTAAGAGAATTAAATAAAATGAATAGAATAACAGAGTAATGAAAATTACTATTAGCCCTTCCCCCCTTAACATCCCTGTTAAAAAAAAGAAAAAAGAAAGATGAAAAAAAGGATTTCCTCGATATCGGAGGATCCCCACATGCTCCATGGAGTACAAAGTAACTTTAGTATATATCTTTATTTTTTTTTTCAAATAACTAATAATTTTATCTTCAAAGGACGTATATATTTAATCCTTTTTGTAGATAGGGGTGCCAAATTTACAAAAATATATCAAATTCGTTTCTTAAATTATAAGTAATTTTTTCAAGTGGAATGCAGCTATATATTTCATTATTCCAACTGTCCATAGTTAAGTATGAATCTGGTTTCCAAGTAATTGCAATAACTTTTTTGGCTACTGCCAATGCAATTTCTATTTTAAAAAATTCTGATATTTATTCAATTTAGGTTTCGGTATTATCCCTTCAATATCGCCTAATAAAAATAATATTGGGCTATGTGGCAGTTGTATTCCAATAATTTGTTTCAGTAAAAGTCTTAGATTTATCCAAAAAGGTTGAATTTTAAAACAAGACCAAGTAGAGTGTGAAAAAGTACCGATTTCTTGATTACATCGGAAACATTGGTCAGATAAATTTGGGTTTAATCTATTTATTTTTTGTGGTGTAATATATACCTGATGTAAAAAAATTGTATTGTATTAATCTAAGTCGGACATTTATTGTACCTGACTCTCCTCTGACTGGAACGGACTGGGACATTGTCCCGGCCTTTAATGACACCATATCCAGAGCTGTCCCAGTGTTGCTATCCGGGAAGGTGAGACAGGGCGGCTTTTAATGTGACTCAGTCTAAATTTGCAACAATGATGGGGACAGGCAGCTCTCTAGCAAGGGTGATTGGGAGAGTTTTACATTGTTAAGTCACTGTTTCTGAGTTACTGATCAGGGTGAACCGTGGTCCCATGTTTCACGTCTCCCTGTGGGGTCTTTAGAGACGGATTCCACAGCTTGTTGGTCAATGACTGGGTCTGATTACCTGAACCCATGTCCAGAATTTATCCACTGACGGAGCCACTCATTCCTGGTTACTAACGTCGCTGCTTTCGCGCTGAGACACGTCATGAATTGGAACACGGCTTCGTCCTGAGGACGGTCTCGGCTACAAACGAGAGTTTGTTCAATTCAATGGATGCTGCCTGAAGTGCCACCTCCTCCAGTATCCTTTATCGGCCCCATCAGATGCAGAGTTTCCAGAGGCCTGATCAGTCACGGTTAAATCTGTGAAATCGGCCACATCACCAACTGGATTCGGGAGACCACAGATCGTTGCTGTTCATACTGCTCGGTTTTCTCGCCGCCGATTCCTCAGCTCGTCCTATCTCCATATTGAAGAAGGCAGGTCAGAGACACGATAACCCGTGTCTGATTTCCACCTTATAAAGTCTCTAGCCCCGGATCTTTATCTGAATCTCGATCCCGTGTTACGACCCGGAGAATGTGCAGAGGGTAATGTTCTCTTCCTTCGCTCACTCTCACACTCACTCTCTCTCTCTCTCTCCAGTGAATTTTATGACAATTGTAATACTATACCGCGGAAAGTGCGGCCTCTCTACTTGCACCACTCGCTACCTTTTAGCCATGGCAACAGCGGATCTCCTGACCATTGTCATCGAGGTCATCTTGATTCAAACGAACGTGCATTATTTCCCGGTGAATTTCCTGGACATCACCCCTGTGTGCAGTGTTATCGATGTACTGAGGTACTCAGCCAGTGACTGCTCTGTCTGGTTCACCGTCACTTTCACCTTTGATCGGTTTGTAATTATTTGCTGCACGAAGCTGAAAACGAAATATTGCACCGGGAGAACTGCGGCTGTGGTTCTAACAACAACTGGCGTACTGTTCTGTCTGAAAAACCTTCCGCGATATTTCACGTGGGAACACTGGATGATCACCGACAATATTCCTTGGTTCTGTGTTGCCTTGGAGAATTACTTCACTGACCCCGGGTGGGTAGGATACGACTGGCTTGATACATTTTTAACCCCATTACTACCTTATGCTGGGATCATACTGCTCAACACTCTGACAGTCAGGCACATTTTAGTGGCCAGTCGGGTCCGTAAGGGTCTGAAGGGTCAGAGCAAGGGGGAGAACCGCAGTGACCCAGAGATGGAGAGCAGGAGGAGGTCTGTGGTTTTACTCTTCACCATCTCCGGCAGCTTCATCCTCCTGTGGATGACATCCACTGTAAATGTCATATATTATCTGGTTTTAGGAAAAGGAATCGATTTCAATGACTCTGAACGGATCTTTCACTACGTCGGAATTTTCCTGAGGGGTCTCAGCTGTTGCACGAACACCATTATTTACTCGGTCACACAGACGAAATTCAGGGAGCACGTGATCAGTACCGTAAAATATCCGATCACTTCTGTGCTTCAGTTCATTAAGAAAGCCACCTCCTGAGCACAAGTCAATGGCAGCCACCGTGCCCCCATTTCAGGCTCCAGCATGTCAATTTCACCCTCAGTTGTAATTCCCGGGCGGTTGTCTCATCGACTGACATCTCCGTGACATACATTAGTGGTGTGTGTGTGTGTGTGTGTGTGTGTGTGTGTGTGTGTGTGTGTGTGTGTGTGTGTGTGTGTGTGTGTGTGTGTGTGTGTGGGGGGGGGGGGGGGGGGGGGGGTGGTTAATTGTTGGCGGCAAGCCACCATCCTGCCGATCCTGTACCCCCGTGGCCCAACCAGATGTCAGTGAAAGAATTACTCCGGAATTTCGACCATCCATTGGTCAGCGAATATGTCAATCTTTTCCCATTCACTCCTATCAACCTCAGTCCGACCTTGTCGCACTGTTCAGTACTGTTTGGCTGATCGAATATCAATCAAACTAGGTTGGTCCGTCCCCTTGAATGAACAGTAACGTAAAAGAAAACAGGGCTAGATTTGAATAAACGCTGGTGGACACTCCAACCTCAAGGCGCATTCCTGCCACTAAATGGACTGTCATACGGTACTGGGAATTTGTAAATAAAACCTTCACTCAACAACACACAGAAAATGCTGGTAGAACACAGCAGGCCGGGCAGCAGCTATAGGGAGAAGCACTGTCGATGTTTCGGGCCTGCTGTGTTCTACCAGCAATTTGTGTCTGTTGTTGTTTGAATTTCCAGCATCTGCTGATTTCCTCGTGTTTGCTCTTTAAAAACCTTCACTGCTTATTTTATTTTCTGAAGAATGGTAAATTAACCCAAAATCCCTACAGATTATATTCAATGGGACAAAATGCTGTGAATTAAATTAAAATATCTTCCGTAACTTAAGAGCGTTTTTAAGTTAGAACTATTCACATTAAAAATTGTATTGAATCGTGAATTTTATTTCTTTCTATCTGATATGTCTCACACTGAAATAGTATGTGTGCAACTTTATCATAATGACAAAATCTACACGACCTAGAATATTGTTTTCCAACATGACATAAGGAATAATTAAGCCAAGAATGACCAAATCTAAGTCGCGTCTATATTATTCCTTCCCTTCTTGTTCAACCGCCTTTTCCCATCAACTTAAATTTTTTACTTATTCCGTAATACATTAAATAAATTACTATGATATGTTAACCATTTGATTAGACCCCTTGTACCCATTATGCCAAAAACCCATAATTGTTAATCCCACAAATCCTTTGCCTCTAATTTCTAAGTGGAAGGTCCATGTCCAGAGTTGAATTTTAACAGTTTTTCTGCAAAACAGTCAACCCGCTCCTTCCCCCAACTCCTCTGTGACCAAGGATCTTTAAGAAGCTGACAGGTAAATCCATACGTTGTATATGGAATTACATTTGATGATTTTATAACAGTAAATCTGAACTAGAGCAAGAATGAGCTTCAGCTCCGGAAAGAAGTTGAAGAATAGAATTAAGAGAGCTAGGGAAATCTGAATGTCTTGGTGATCAGGATTAAGGAAATGGTGGCCTGAGCAGTGTTGAGCAGGGTTGTATGGGAGACCGGCAGTTGGCCAAGCTGCAGGCCTTCCCCTCTCCACGGCACCGATGTTGTCTAAGGGAAGGGCACTAGGACCCATGCAGCTTGGCACCGGTGACGTCGCAGAGCAATGTGTTGTTAAGTGCCTTGCTCAAGGAAACAAGCTGAGGCTCGAACCAATGACCTTCAGGTTACTAGTCTGATGCCTTGCCAACACGAGATTAAGGAAAACCACATGGTAAAGTATGTGAACAGCAAGAAGTTGAGCCGTGTCAGAATAGGAACAGTCAGGTGCAGTAGTGGAAGCGTGTGCATGGAATCGGAGGAGGTAGCAGAGGTACTTAATGAGATTAAGAAAAAGGGTGTGTTCAGGCTTTTGAAAGGTATTAAGTTAGATAATTCACCGAGACCGGATGATATATACCACCGCCTGCTGTGGGAAACGAGGAAAAAGATTGCTGAGTCTCTGCTGATGATCTTTGCATCACCACTTGGGTGGAAGGAAGTACCGGAAGAAGGGAAAGTTGCAAATGTTGTTTTTTGTTCAAGAAAGGGATTACAGAAAACCCATAAAATTATTGACTAGTGACGTGGGTGGTTTGTTGGAGAAGATCCTGGGAGTCAGGATTCGTGAGCCTTTGGTGAGGCATAATTGGATTAGCGGCAATCAGCATGGCTTTGTCAAGGACAGGTCGTACATTAGGAACCTGATATAATTATCTGACAGTGAAACAAAACTTATTGGTGAAGTCAGGGCAGTGAAAGTACTGTGCATGGATTTCAGTATGGCTTTTGATAATGTTCCCCGCGCAAGGCTCATTCAGAAAGTAAGGAGGTGTGGAATCCAATGAGACCGTGTTATGTTTATCTTGAATTAACTTGCCCACAGAAGGCAAAGGGTGGTTATAGATGGTTTATATTCTGCATGGTGTATAGTGACCGGCGGTGTTCAGCAGAGATCTGCTCCGGGATCTCTCCTTGTTGTGATTTTTTTAAATGACCTGGAGGAGGAAGTAGATGGGTGGGTTAGTACGTTTACTTATGACACAACAATTAGCGGTGTTGTGGATAGTCCAGAGGGATGTCAGAAATTACAGCGGGACATCGATAGGATGCCGAACTGGGCTGAGAAGTGGCTGATAGAGTTCAGTACAGGTACGTATAAAGCGATTCATATCGGTATGTCAAATTTGAGTACAGAATATAATATTAATGAAAAGACTCTTGGCAGTGTGGAATATCAGCAGGAAATTGGGGTCCTTGTCCATCCAAAAGGTACTCAAAGATGCTGCGCAGAGAGTCAATGTTAAGAAGGCGTATGATCGGTGAGCTTTCATCAACCCTGGGATTGAGTTCGAGAACGTGAAGTACCGTTAAGTCTAAATAGGAACTTAGGTAAACCCCATTTCTCGTCAATTTACGCAGGAAGAATGTGGATAAATTAGAGTGCAAAAGAGATTTATAAGGATATTGCCTAGATGGAAACGTATTCCATATGAAATATGCAAAGTAAACACGACCTTTTCTTTTGGACCGACGTTTGAGAGTAGAGATCTATACGATGATGAGTGGTATTCATCGTGTGGATGGCCAGATGTCAGAGAGATCTGATGTCAGTGTGGGGGATGTCAGAGATGCGGAATAAATAAGGTCTTTTAAGGGGTTTTTCGATAGGTAGGTTGAGCTTAGTAAAAAAAAATGACGGGTATGCGGTAGAGAATTTTAGGCAGATTCTGGAGTAGGTTACATGGGTGGTATAACATTGTGGGCCGAAGGGTCTTTAATGTTCTGTAGATTTCTATGTTATATGTTCTATGTTGGACACCCTTATCATTATCCCACGATTGCACCATTACAGCGGGGCCTATGGCGACGGGGAGAAGAATTGGTGTTGCTTCGCCTCTGACTCGAGTACTCCAGTCCCCGCAACGAAAGCCGTGAACTCTTACTCCACCTTTCTAGGTTAATCAAGTCCTTCCAGAGGCGGCCGACCAGAGATGCTCACAGTTTTCCAGATGTGGTCTCAACAGTATAGAGCAATACAGCAGGAAATCAGGCCCTGCTGCTCACTGTGTCTTTCTGAACCAATCAACCTGGTCATTTGATGCCTTGCCAAATCAATCCTTTCAACCTTAGCTAGGTCCGCATCCCTCCATTCTCCACACATTCATCTGGTATCTGACAACCTCTGTCACATCTGCCTCTTCCAACGCCACTGTTCTGCATTACCTGCGCCCACCACGACGAGTATTAAAGTCAAAACTTTCAACGCAGATCTTCTTTGAATATTCTGAGTCAGGTTTAACATCACTATCTGACTAAAGTGTGTCTTTACAGCAGCAATGTCGGGAAAAGGTACAGAACATCCACTAAATTACACACTGCAGAAACAGTGGAAGAAGGGACTATTGAGATACTGTTCGTCCTTTCTCATGAAATATGTGCCATCTGATCTTATAAAGTTCAACCTTAGAGAATAGAATGCCGACTATCCACACTGTTTGTGTCTCTCAAATTCCTATAAAGTATGTCAGACATGTTCCAGTCTTAGGCGCTCCGGAGGAAATTTCCCTATATTGTCCAATCTCACGTTATTCAGGCAGTATCCTGATAAACCATTTCTCCTCAACATCCAAATCCTCAGCTTTAAACTACAGATTTATACAACTGACACAACTGCGTGACACTGGAATCAGCAACTGTGAATTATGAGCTCAGATTCAAAGATCCCTCTGCAGACCAATACAGTCATCTGCAGTGATTGGTGCTCCCGAGGTAGCGCCCCGTATACCGGTGAAATACGATGTAGGTTGGGAGACCATTTCACCGAGCACCTGAAAGAAGAGATATCTGCCATTGGCCACCCAGTTTAATGCCACTTCCCATTCCAATAAGTCAATTCCTGGCTTCCTCCACTGTCGCGACGTGGCCGTATTCAGGTCGGAGGAACGACACCTTATATTCTTTCGGGGTAGCCTCCAAGCAGATTGCATAAAGACGATTTCTCAATCTTCCGGTAATGGCACTCACGCACTCCTTCACCAAGCCCCATCCCCTTTACCGTCTCACTCCTTATCTCCTTGCCCGCCAATCGCTTCCCTTTGTGGCTTCTACCTGTTTTTCTTTCTGCCATCGTTTTCTATCCTCACCTATCAGACTCCCACTTCTCAAGCTCTGTATCTCTTTCACCAATCAGCTTCAGCAGCTATTTATTTCAACCCTTCCCCCGGGAAGCTCACTGGCCGATCTCTCTGAACGCTATCCATCCCGTCGAGTCACCTCTATTGTCACCTGCAGCAATGACACCCCATTTTCCATCTTCAACCCCACACCGCTCCCTCACTGAACCTTCGCTGACTGACCTCTCCGACCAACGCCTAACCTCCTACAAACAGCTCCGTATTAACCGTCAGCTCCCCTCCCCATCGCATCATCAAACCCACACCGCTCCCTCACTGGACCTTCGCTGACTGAACTCTCCGACCAACGCCCAACCTCCGACAAACAGCTCGTATTAACTTTAGCTCCCCTCCCCATCGCATCATCAACCCCACACCGCTCTCCCCCAGGCCCCTCGCTGACTGAACTCTCCGACCAACGCCCAACCTCCCACAAACAGCTCGTATTAACCTTCAGCTCCCCTCCCCATCGTATCATCAACCCCACACCGCTCCCTCACTGGACCTTCACTGACTGAACTCTCCGACCAATGCCCAACATCCCACAAACAGCTCCGTATTAACCGTCAGCTCCCCTCCCCATCGCAACATCAACCCCACACCGCTCTCTCCCTGGACCTTCGCTGACTGAACTCTCCGACCAACGCCCAACGTCCCACAAACAGCTCCGTTATAACCTTCAGATCCCCTCCCCATCGCATCATCAACCCCACACCGCTCCCTCACTGGACCTTCACTGACTGAACTCTCTGACCAATGCCCAACCTCCCACAAACAGCTCCGTATTAACCTTCAGATCCCCTCCCCATCGCATCATCAACCCCACACCGCTCCCTCACTGGACCTTCACTGACTGAACTCTCCGACCAATGCCCAACCTCCCACAAACAGCTCCGTATTAACCTTCAGCTCCCCTCCCCATCGCATCATCAACCCCACACCGCTCCCTCACTGGACCTTCACTGACTGAACTCTCCGACCAATGCCCAACCTCCCACAAACAGCTCCGTATTAACCGTCAGCTCCCCTCCCCATCGCAACATCAACCCCACACCGCTCTCCCCCAGGCCCCTCGCTGACTGAACTCTCCGACCAACGCCCAACGTCCCACAAACAGCTCCGTTATAACCTTCAGCTCCCCTCCCCATCGCATCATCAACCCCACACCGCTCCCTCACTGGACCTTCACTGACTGAACTCTCCGACCAATGCCCAACCTCCCACAAACAGCTCCGTATTAACCTTCAGCTCCCCTCCCCATCGCATCATCAACCCCACACCGCTCCCTCACTGGACCTTCACTGACTGAACTCTCCGACCAATGCCCAACCTCCCACAATCAGCTCCTTATTAACCGTCAGCTCCCCTCCCCATCGCAACATCTACCCCACACCGCTCTCCCCCAGGCCCCTCGCTGACTGAACTCTCCGACCAACGCCCAACGTCCCACAAACAGCTCCGTGTTAACCTTCAGCTCCCCTCCCCATCGCATCATCAACCCCACACCGCTCCCTCACTGGACCTTCACTGACTGAACTCTCCGACCAATGCCCAACCTCCCACAAACAGCTCCGTATTAACCTTCAGCTCCCCTCCCCATCGCATCATCAACCCCACACCGCTCCCTCACTGGACCTTCACTGACTGAACTCTCCGACCAATGCCCAACCTCCCACAATCAGCTCCTTATTAACCGTCAGCTCCCCTCCCCATCGCAACATCAACCCCACACCGCTCTCCCCCAGGCCCCTCGCTGACTGAACTCTCCGACCAACGCCCAACGTCCCACAAACAGCTCCGTATTAACCTTCAGCTCCCCTCCCCATCGCATCATCAACCCCACACCGCTCCCTCACTGGACCTTCACTGACTGAACTCTCCGACCAATGCCCAACCTCCCACAAACAGCTCCGTATTAAACTTCAGCTCCCCTCCCCATCGCATCATCAACCCCACACCGCTCCCTCACTGGACCTTCACTGACTGAACTCTCCGACCAATGCCCAACCTCCCACAATCAGCTCCTTATTAACCGTCAGCTCCCCTCCCCATCGCAACATCAACCCCACACCGCTCTCCCCCAGGCCCCTCGCTGACTGAACTGTCCGACCAACGCCCAACGTCCCACAAACAGCTCCGTATTAACCTTCAGCTCCCCTCCCCATCGCATCATCAACCCCACACCGCTCCCTCACTGGACCTTCACTGACTGAACTCTCCGACCAATGCCCAACCTCCCACAAACAGCTCCGTATTAAACTTCAGCTCCCCTCCCCATCGCATCATCAACCCCACACCGCTCTCCCCCAGGCCCCTCGCTGACTGAACTCTCCGACGAACGCCCAACCTCCTACAAACAGCTCCGTATTAACCGTCAGCTCCCCTCCCCATCGCATCATGAACCCCACACCGCTCTCCCCCAGGCGCCTGGCTGACTGGTTTCTCCGAACACCACCACACCCACCTAATCGCCTCCATAGGCACCTCCACCCCGCACTTCCTACCGTCAACCACACGCCACTTCCTCCCTAGACGCTCGCTAACCGGTCTCTCGAAACGTCCCCCATATCCTGCAATCGCTCCATAGCACCTCAATCACCCCCACATCTTACGACCGTTACTAATCGCATTTCCGAGCCTCCACCCTTACTTTAGCCTCAACCCTTTTCTCTCCCGGAACAGACATTTATCACTACCTACCGCTCTCACTCTCAGCCTTCTCCTCCTTGTCCCGTAGTGAATGCTCCTCTCTCCACAGTGAACATTAATGACCCTGAGTCCCACACACCCACCCGCCCCGTCCTCCATCCCTGGTGTTATTGTCTCCGAGTGAGACGGGTTCGGTGACTGGCCCCGTGGTGATTTACAACCCTGGGACTGGAGGTGGAGGAGCGTGGGAAAACAGTCTGCTCCGGAATGGGGGAGGCCCTGTCCGTTAACCGGCTAATATTCACCTAAACTCTGCCCACACCGACCAACGCTCCAGACCAGAGTACTCGCACGGCAGGTGATATCATCATTACGGGAGATTGTTTAGCCCGAAGGGCCCTTGAGATAAATCCGACTGGGGACATTCTCCATGTCGGTGTGCCCCTGCATTCCCACACCCCCACATCCCAGCCGGCTTCACCAGCATGTGGTAGTTGCCTCAGTGTGGCTCGGCGTTGGCAGGGAATGTTTCAGCAACTGCATTGTCTGCTCTGGGACTAGGCTGCTCTATGCGCTCGGTGGGGCTCCACAGACCTTCCAAAGGCTCGCCGGTACCGAATACAGCGAGTTTCTGTCAAGAGACGGAGACCAGTTTAATGCAAACAGCGTCAGCTTTATTGAGTTATGCAGTTGGATGCAGTAACGGTTGTACTACGGCGGGGTGGCGATCAGCGGATAATCTACAGTCAGTACCGATACCAGAGAATGCGAACACCGGAAAACTTTAACCCTTTCCCATAATCAGAGCACAGGAGAATTATTGTAGTTACATCGAGACAGCGGCAGATCACATCGCACACCCGCTGCCCGTTCTGCCCGGTGTGTGCACTGCTCCAGTGCCGACAACCCGGGCGGTGAGACAGAAGTGCCCAGTGGCCGCCATCTTCCCCATCTTCCCCGAGGAAACCCAAACATCCCTTAAAACCCCAAGCGTCAACCTGCGTGACTTAATGTTTTTAACGTGTTCCGGATCTCACACTTGCACCAGGAATGCAAAAGACCCGGGAGCAGGACACATCTGTCTGTTCCCGACATGGGCACTGCTTTCTCAGGGCTGCTTCCCTTATCAACGCGGTCCGATGTTCCTGGGTCAGTGGAGGACCATGGTGGCCGGAAGTCCGAGAACTGGGCTTCTAATCTAGCCACATTGCGGTTACTGTGAGAGTGGGTTATGATCCCTCACGTGTTGGTTACAGGTTGCCGAGGCCAGGCTGGGTGAACTGGCCAGTGCCGTGATTACTGAATAGCGGTATGGGAACACGTTGTTAGTGGAGAGCGTGCCGAAAGCGGTGATTGATACGAAGCAAGGCGGGCGATCCAGGGTTCGTCCTCACATGTGTGGGCAATCCATTTCGCCAGTGGCAGCGGACCAGACCTCGTTACTGAAAGGTGAAACAGAGAGAGGTGAGGAGAACTTTCCTCAGTGCAACCGCTGTCCCTTTATTGACGGGATTGTTTTGGTCAGCAGAGAACCGATCTGAGAAAGCGGCAGTGCTTGGCCGGGTGAGTGTGGAGAGCCTGCGGCACAGATGCTCTGGGCAACGCATTCCTACAGTTAGAGAGCATGGAATCTACGATCAGAAAAGGTTAAAATATCGCTAGGAAGGAGATTAAATACCCATGGCGTTTCCCACATATGTGGGAACTGAAGGATTACGTGTGTCACGACAGGACCGATCAGGAATAACTGAGGAAACATGGGCCTGGTTTCGGAGAGGTAGGAAAGGTCCTTAATGAATACTTTCTCTCAGTATTCACGATTGAGAAAGATCTTGACAAATGTGAGCAAACTAGAACAGGCTGATATGCCTGAACAGGTCGACGTTAAGTAGGATGATTGCACGCAGCATAAGGAATAAAATGGACGATCTGAAAATTCAGCTGCAGATTGGCAAACATGACGTTGTGGCTATCTCTGAAACTCGGCTAAAGGATGGCTGCCATCGGGAGCTAAACGTCCAAGGATATACGATGTATCGGAAAGATAGGTTAGTAGGCAGAAGGGGTGCTGTGGCTCTGTGTATAAGAAATAATATTAAATCATTGGAAAGAGGTGACATAGGATTGGAAGGTGTAGAGTCTCCACGGGTTGAGTTAAGAAATGGCAAGGGTAAAGGGGCCCTAATGGCAGTTATATACAGGCCTCCAAACAGCCTGTTGGTTTACCAATTACAGCAGGAGATAGAAGATGCGCGTCAGAAAGGCAATGTCATGATAATCATTGGAAATATTAACATGAAAGCGGATTGGGAAAAGCACGTCACTACTGGACCACAAGAGAGAGAATTTGCAGAATGTTTAAGGGATGGCTTTTTACAACAGCTTGTTGTTCAGCCCACTATCGGATCGGCTGTGCTGGTTTGGGTGTTGTGCAATGATCGGAGCTGGTAAGAGAGCTCAAGGTTAAAGGACCCTGAGGGAACAGAAATCACATTATTATCAAGTTCACAATGATATTTGAGAGGGAAAAATAAAATCCAATGTGTCGGTATGTCAGTGGAATAAAGGAAATTACAATGGCATGGGAGGGTAACTGGCCGAAGTTGACTGGAAAGGGACATCTGCAGGAAATAAAAATAAGAATACATTTTCAAAGGGAGGAAGGACACTACCGTGGCTGACAAGTGTAGTCATAGCCGAAGTAAAAGCAAAAGAGGGGGCGTAAAAGGAAACCACAGCTATTGGAAAGATAAAACAATGGGGAGGTTTTAAGAACCTGCAGAATTAAACAAAGAAGGTCATTTGGAAGGAAACGATGAATTACAAGAGGAAGCTGGTGACTAATATCCATGAAGATACTAATAGCTGTTTTAAGTACATTAAGGGTAAAAGAGAGTCGAGGGTAGATATAGGATTGATAGAAAATGACGCGGGAGATATTGCAATGAGAGATGCAGAGATGACAAAGGAACTGAATGCGTATTTTGCATCAGTGTTCACAGTGGAAGGCGTCTGCAGTATACCGGACATTCAGGAGCGCCAGGGAAGTGAAGTTTGTGCAGGAAAGATTACGACTGAGAAGGTGCTCAGGAAGCTACCTGCTCCTGGACCTGATGGAATGCACCCTCGGGTTCTGACGAATGTAGCGGGTGAGATTAACCATATAATCATATAACAATTACAGCACTGAAACAGGCCATCCGGGCCCTTCTAACCGGTGCCGAACGGTTACTCTCACCTCGTCCCACCGAACTGCACTCAGCCAATAACCCTCCATTCCTTTCCTGTCCATATACCTATCCATTTTTTTTTAAAGGACAATATCTAATCTGCCTCTACCACTTCTACTGGAAGCACGATCTACACAGTTGCCACTCTTTGAGTAAAGAAGATCCCCCTCGTGTTACCCCTAAACTTTTGCCCTTAACTCTCAACTCATGTCCTCTTGGTTGAATCTCCCCTAATCTCAATGGAAAAAGCCCATCCTCGTCAACTCTATCTATCCCCCTCATAATTTTAAATACCTCTATCAAGGCCTCCCTCAACCTTCTGCGCTCCACAAATAAAGACCTAACTTGTTCAACCTTTCTCGGTAACATAGGCGCTGAAACACAGGTAACATTCTAGTAAATCCCCTCTGTACTCTCTCTATTTTGTTGACATCTTTCCTATAATTCGGTGACCAGAACTGTACACAATACTCCAAATTTGGCCTCACCAATGTCTTGTACAATTTTAGCATTACATCCTAATTCTCAATATGCTCAATTCTTTAATTTATAAAGGCCAGCATACCAAAAGCTTTCTTCACCAACCTATCCACATGAGATTCCACCGTCAGGGAACTATGCATCATTATTCCTAGATCACTTTGTTCTACTGCATTCCTCAGTGTCCTACCATTTACCATGTGTGGCCTATTTTGATCAGTCCAAGCAAAATTTAGCACCTCACACTTAGCTCAATTAAACTTCAATAAATGAAGTTACAATCTATATCATCGCTGTGGTCACTTTTTTTTATTTTTGAAGGGGGCACCTGGATTTGAACCAGGGACCTCTTGATCTGCAGTCAAATGCTCTACCACTGAGCTATACCCCCACATTTTTAATGCTACAGATTGTGGAGGCATTAACGATAACCTTTCAAGAATCCATAGATTCTGGCGTACCAGATGACAGAAAAATTGCAAACGTTATTTCACAATTTAAGAAGGCCTGTTAGCCAGTTATCAGTGGTTGGGAAGTTGTCGGAATCGATGTTAGGGATGAGATTACGGAGTACCCGCAGGCACATGACAAGATAGGACAAAGCCTGTATAGTTTTCTGAAAGGAAACTCCTGCGCGACTGGTCTGGGTGCCGGTTACCACTGGTGATTCACCGGTGCAGCATAAGTGAGGAGCGGGTAGTGTCGAGGAAACAGAGGGCTTGCAGAGCGACTTAGATCATTTAGGGGAATAGGCAAAGAAGTGGAAAATGAAATACAATGTTGGAAATTATATGGCCATGCATTTTGTAGGAAAAAATAAACGTGCATACAATTATTTGGATGGAGAGAGAATTCAAAATACAGAGATCAATGGACTTGGGATTTATTGGGCAATATACCCTGAAGGTTAGCCTCCAAGTTGAAACGTTTCTGAGGACGTCGAATGCACCGTTGGCATTACTTTCTCGATGTATAGTATATAAGAGCAGGGATGTGATGTTGAGGCTCTATAAGGCACTCGTGAGACCACATTAGAGTATTGTGTGCAATTTGAGGCTCTTATTTTAGAAAAGGTATACTGCTATTGGAGATGGTTCAGTGAAGATTCACCTCAATGATTCGAGAAATGAAAGGGTTACCGTATGAGGAACATTTGGCAGCTCTGGGGTTGTATTCCATGGAGCTCAGGAGAATGAGCCGGATATCATATAAACATTCCGAATTTTAAAATGTCTAAACAGATCAGATATGGCGAAGTTATTTCCCATTGTAGGGCATTCTAGGACAAGAGGGCACAACTTCAGGATTGAAGGACGTCCATTTAGAACTGAGATGAGAAGAAATTTGTTTCGTCAGAGGGTGGTAAATCTGTGGAATTTGTTGGCACGAGCGGCTGTGGAGGCCAGGCCACTCGGTGTATTTATGTCAGGGATAGATGGGTTGTTGATTAGGCAAGGCCTCAGAGGTTATGGGGTGAACAGACAGCGTCGTGAGAATGATGGATGTTTGGGATCAGTCCATGATTGACTGGCGAAGCAGACTGAATAGGCCGTATGGCCTACTTTTTTCTTATATCTTAAAGTCTTAATACAAGATTTCAAAACCAACATAAAAAACAAAAGAGCAATTGAGTAATAAAAAGTACAATTGAGCAATATAAGTTGGAGGTTGGAGTACTGGAAAGGCATTATGAAGGTAAAGATAGAGTACGAAAGTAAGCTGACTAACAATATTAGCAAAGTTACCAAAATTTTCCTCTGATACATAAAGTAAGAAAAGTAGCGAGATTGAACATCGGATCGTTGACAGCACTGCTGGAGATGTAGCACTGTGGGACCTTGAAATATCGGACGAACTAAATAGTATTTTGCATCAGTCTTCAGTCTGGAAAACACCAGCCGCGTGATGGAAGTTATAGGTGTCAGGGGTATGAAGTGTGTGAAGTTACCATGACCGGAGAGAAGGTAAGTGTCTAACTCGTGTCTGAAGGAAGACTGGAGGGACCAGATGCTGTACACCCCAGAGTTTAAAAAGCGTTGGCTGAAGACATGGTGGGTTATTAGTGATGATCTTGCAACAACCACTCGGTTCTAGAATTTTTTCGGAAGAGTGGAAAATTGCAAATATCACTTCACACTTCCAGCATGGAGAGTCAGAAGACACGAAAAATCTAAAAAACAGGAAGATTCTAAGCCGCTCATTCTGACCACAGCGGATGAGAAGGTGTTGGCGTCAATCATTAAGGATGAAGTCTCAGACATGATGAAGTAGACCAGAGACAGCATGGTTCCGTCAAGGGAAAATTTGGCCTCAAAAATCTGTTGGAATCACTTGAAGACATAACAATCCGGCCGAGTTAGGCTCATTTGGTGTCCTCTACACCATACAGTCTCCCTCAGAGGTCTATGTGTCTTTAGTGAAAACAGCAGCCAAATCATAGTGAGGGACCTCGTCCGTCTCCTGCGGCATCGGGACCGAGGTGCCAAAACATCATTACTCTTGAAAACCAAGGTTATTCACTCTTGTTGTCTCTATCTTTATTTCTGAAAGGCCCATACGAGCTTTCTACGCTCCAATTTTCATTTCTCAACACGTCCCATGCCCCAGAAAACATCCTGCCTCAATCGGCAACAGATAAATGTGTTTCAATACCGTCCAAATTGACCTTCCCCAATGGAAAATCTCAACGCACGGACTAGAACGATCTTTTTACCATATTTACAATGAAACCAATGGCATTGTGATCACCAGTTACGAAGTGTTCGTTAAATCAAGCTTCTATCGCTTGTCCTGTTTCATTTACTTCACGATAGCAGATCAAGTATCGAGCACGCTCTCGTTGGTTCATCAACGCACAAAAGAAAAAAAATACCCTGAACGATCACCTACCCATCTTGTCCTTTACAAGTGTGGAATTAACATTCAACGTGCGGAATGTTAAAAACACCTACTCTCACAACCGTAATGCTCCTGCAATACACAGCGATTTCTCCACAAAGTTGGCCGTCTAAATACTCTTGACCATTGGGTGGTCAGTAATCTATCCCCATTAACGTGATCATACCTTTCCTTGTTTACGGTTTCACCCATTGCGCGTCTGTCCGTGCCTTTGAGCGCGTTAAACGACCCCGCGGAGGAGGGGGACCTGGATTAGCCGAATTCAGCATCTGCACTGACGGAAGACAGCCGAGAATTTTCCCTGACCATTAACTCTACTCTCCTCCTTTAGTCCATCCCGCTCTGTCACTTCTGAAGCAAAGGAACTCCGAAATACTGAACTGCCGGACCAGACTCTCCTGCAACCCAGTATCATTATCGGCTGAGATACCATGATTCCAGGTTTTGATCCAAGCAGTGAGTTCACCGGCTTATTCTCAGATACTTCTACCACTGAAACATACGCACCTCAGGCCACCAGTCGGACCTTGCTCAATGATTGCATTCCTGACGTTGTGTGAGATCTTATCAACATGTCTGCACAATTTCTGCATTAGCTGTTCTGGCACCCTGGTTCCAATTACCCTGTAAATGTAGTTTAAGCTTCATCATGCAGCGCTAGCTAACTTTCCGACACGATATTACTACACTTCCAGTTCACACACAAACCGTCTTTATCCACAGGTCTCAGCTTCCCTGGAAAAGAGATCCGTACTCGAAAAATCCTATGGCCTGTCTCCTATACCAAACCCTTAGCCACGTGATAATCTGTATCATATTTCCATTTCTCGCCTCATTAGGACGCGCCACGTGTCGCTGTCACAACCCCGAAGATCCTGCCCTCCTCCTCAGCACCTAACTCTCTGAATCTCCATTGCATAAAGTCGTCACTCCGATGTCATTGGTACCTAAACGGACCACAACCGCTGCCTGCTCACGCTCCTGCTGAAAAATATTCAAGATTTGATCCAAGTTGACCCTGACCCTGGCACCCGGGAGGTAACATACCATCCAGGAATCTGTCTTCCCCTTACCTTTTGAGTCAGAAAAACAGACTCAGTGCCAGAGGTCCGACCGCTGTGGCTTTTCCCTACCAGGTCATGCAACCACAAACCGCATCCAGATGTTTCTGATGGTGATGGCCATAGGGATAGTCTGCACTGCCTCTTTAAATCCTTTCCTCTTCCTGACTGTCCCACAGTTCCCTATGTCCTGCACCGTGGGTGTATCTACCACTCTATGTGTCCTAGTCCATCACGGCATAGGGTGGATTGTTGCAAGATGCAGCTGTGTGCACTTCTCGCGGGTGTCGTCATCAGGAACTCCGGAGGTATCCCCGCCTCCCACATCCCGCGAGGAGCCTTCAACTTAGACGGTGGCTGTACGCTTGTCCCTGTCTTACTTTAATGTGTTCTGTGCCTTTAACACTGGATCTGAGAACCAGAGCGAATTACGTTCTGTTAAGCGTCCCATCTCTCAGAAAGGCCGCTGCTCTAACGTCCAAAAGACCCTGTTTCCGTCTCCATTCTCAGATTAAACATTGACCTACAAACCTACATTCTGACTGTCATTGAACCTTCGCTTTATTCCAAATTCATCAGATTATTGGGCCCTATAGTCTACTTTCCAACATCCATCTGTAAAGCAGCGTTGCCGGCTATAATTGAACCTCCTGCGTTCAGTTTCTGTTGACATTGTTGCGATCAATTCCCACACAGTTTTTAGATTCAGTCCTGTCTATAAACGTTTATTTCTCCGCTTCCCTAAATGCGAAAGCGATGACTCTTCCAAGCGTTCTCATCCATCTCAACAAACGTCCTTCCCAAATTCTTGCCGAGACGCGTCTCACGAGTCTTCGAATTGTAATATTTTATAGCTTTACTTTACACAGAAGTTGCCTAACCTGAACAAACTGTAACACTCTCGCTTTCATTTCCGATTGGCAGGATGATATATGTGTTTGAGTGGATATGACTTTCCTTACAAATCAGGCATTTATTCCGTTCTCAAACTCACATCAAAAGTTGTCAGGGTGGCCGAGTGGTCTAAGGCGCCAGACTCAAGGGATGAAAGTCCTTCCGACAAACGGGAGTGTTCTGGTCCCAATCTGGGGTCGTGGGTTCGAATCCCACTCCTGACAAAAATTGTCTTTAAGAATTCAATCGAGGCGACGTTGTTTCTGCAAACAAAACCTGGGTTGTTGAGGTGGATTAGAAAAACTGTTGGAGGATAAGATTATGTTTTTGACACTGCTCATCGTATTGCAACAGGTCACCGAACACCGAATTCTGAGTGAGTGATTTATTCAGAAAAACATTTCACGGTGAAGCATCTCGTCCCGAAACGCCGACTGCTTACGCTTTTCCACAGATGCTGCCTGGTCTGCTGAGCTCCTCCTGGCATACTCAGCTATCAATATAGAAAAGTTTCTGAAGTGAAATCATTGGTTGTCAGATTATTCAATGGATGGGCATGTGAGCGTACATTATCACCTGTTGATCAAAGGTCTGATTGCTGATGGGTAGTAACTGTTCTTGAACGTGGTGGTGCGAGTCCTGAGGCTCTTGTACCATCTACCCGATGGCAGCAGCGCAAAAAGAGCATGGCAGGATGGTGACGACCTCTGACGGTGGATGCTGTTTTCCGATTACATCATTTTATGTGGATCTGCTTAATGTTTGGGAGTGCTTTTCCCGTGATAGACTGGGCCGAATTCACTAACTTTTTAAAGATTTTCCTTCAAAGGTACGGTATTTCCGTACCACGTCTTGTTGCAGACAGACAATATACTCTCTACGACACATCTATAGAAGCTCATCAAGGTTTTTGATGTCATGCTGAATCTCCGCAGTCTCCTAAGAAAGTAGAGGAAAGAGTTATACCAACAATTTAAAGTTACTGACGCGCCCCGCCTCTGATCCTCCAAGGAGAACTGGCTCAAGGACCTCTGGTTTTCCCTCTGCTGAGGACAACAATCAGTCCTTGGTCTTGCCGACATAGAGTGGTAGGGTGTTGGCATATCTTGTTTAAAACGATCCCCTCTTAGTTGAATTGTATGCCCTAAGAGGGGATCGTTTAAAGACATGTAAACCCTGGAATGGAGATAACTTCTGCGTACTCTACCATTATCTGTGCCTGAAAATCTAAGAAACTTCTATTAGATTCCCCCTCACCTCTGATGCTCCAGAGAAGAAGAACAAGTTTGCCCAAACTTTCGCTATTGCACAAACCGTCTAATTCAGGTAGCATCTTGGTGATGCTCTTCTGCACACTCTCCGAATCCGCGTCATGCTTTCTCTGGAGGATGGCCTGAACGGAGTGCAGCACAATTCCAGTGCTGTGATGCTGTACGCTCTGATTCCGCACATGCTCGGCAATCTGAGACCCTCTCATCAAAGCAGTCATTCATAATATTCTGAAATACAGATGTTTATCTGGCATGTGGAGAGAGTGCTGCAGGGGATGTCAGGGTGGCCGAGTGGTCTGAGGCGCCAGACTTAAGGCGAGTAAGTCGCTTCCTAGTAAACGCGAGTGTTCTGGTCTCCAACGCGTGGGTTCGAACCCCACTCCTGGCAAATACTCTGTTTTTCACGTGCTATTATTTATAATGCAATCACTGTAATTTTACTGCAGCGATCAAAGCGTAGTCTGTTTGGGAGTATGAGAAAGACGCAATTAAGATAAAGATTTTGTTTTAGTCACAACAGAGAGCAGAACAACGGGTTACATGAGTTTGATGAGAAAAAGGCCTCGTTGAAGAGTGTCTGTGTCACCTTCTTAACCGTGGCTGTTGTTTGGACAGAATGACATTGGGGCCATTCAAACACGTTGTTGGTCTCTATATCGAAACGGCATTTTACATTGTCGTTCTTAAGCGTACATCTGCCGTGGAGCTCCATAACGTGTGTTTAATACCTTTCTGCATTTGGGAATATCGGATTGATCATTCCGGACTGGATTATATTCACTTTCCGTTGTTTAACAGGCCACTCTTCCTTGTTTTGCAATGCAGATATTTTAAGTCGTACAGCATGGAAAATAGCCTGCGGCCCAATTGATTCAAAGTTCAGAGCAGAAAGTAAATTTTGCATCACAGCATATCTATATACATATATCACCATTTGCAGCAATGGGATTGACATTCCTGCGGGCATCCAAGAAACACAATAAAATCCATGAAGGGCCGCACTAACAGGACGGTCAAAACACTCAATGTGTACAATACAGCAATCTGTGCAAAGTCAAGTGAAAGAATAATGATAATAGCAATATTAATTGTTATTTTACACAATAATCCAGGGCGACCATGAAGCTCACTGGAGTTTGTTTAGATTTAACCTCTCTCAGAGACAACCAGATGAATTACACATTGACAGAGGATCGAATATGCACGATTTGAAATTATTCACGTAAAGTTGAAACACTTAATACAGATAGTAAATATGATTTCAAAAGTTATAAAAATAAAATCTGGACAAAATAAGCGTATTAGATTAAACGTCCAGACAGTAGCAATTGAGGTAGCATAATATTTAACAGAACAGCAGGGTACATTACAACTGATAGATGAATACTCTTATTTTATATGTTAATGACTTGGATGCTGGAATTGCTGATCATACAGACAGGTTTGCGGTCCAGATGAAGATTGGTGGAGGTGCAGGAAATCTGGAGGAAGTAGAAAGTCTCCAAAATGACAGAGGAAGATGAGGAAAATGGGCAAAGAAGTGGCAGACATAAAACACAGGCACGAAATGTATGGTGCTGCACTTGAGCAGAAGAAATAAAATGGAAGACTATTTTCTAATCGTAGAGAAAATTGGAAAAATCTGCGGTGCAAAAGGACTCAACGTTGTTCGTCCAGCATTCCCGGAAGGTAAATATGCATGTTGCGAAAGTGGTGAGGAAGGCCAATGCGATGTTGGCGATCATTTCCAGAGGAATGGAGTATGGATGCAGCGATGGAATTTTCAGGGTTTAAAATGCACTGATGAGGCCTTACCTTGAGTACTGTGAGCAGTTTGGAGCCCCTTGTCTGAGACAGGTTGTGTTGTCACTGGAGACGGTTCAGAGGTGGTTTAGAAAATTATTCCCGTGTTGAAAGCTTTGTCATGCGAGAAGCATGTGATGGTTCTGCATCTCTACTCAGGGGAATTCAGGAGAGTGAGTGGTTCGCGCATCAAATCACCCCTTGGACAGTCTCTATCACTCGTGTCACCCAGCTGACTACGGGACCGTCTCTCCCCGTGTCTATCACTCGTGTCTCCCGGCTGCTTAGGCGCTCCTGCTCCATGACAAAACTCAGCTTCCCTCTGTTTCATCAGCTGCGGATGCATGTCAGGAACCCCCGCTGGAACCAATCGGCGAGACCTCTCTCGGAAAGGGATGCCCTCGGTTGCTCTAATACTGTGGCAAGTACGCTTGGAGAAATCAAACTCAGAACTGCCAGTGGAAAAGGCGTCTTCGCGTTCCAACACGTTATCAGTTAATCTCCATTTCCATTCCTCGAACATTTCAGCAAATGTAGGGTTTCCGGTCGCTCTAGTTGCTCCCAGAACGTAACATGACAGGTTTAGACAGGATGCACCTCACAGTTCCTCCTTTCCGCTCATCATCCTACTTAGCAGGAACTTGCACCTTCTAAAAAGCAGCTCTGAACACATGGTGAATGGACAAGGTGTTCAAAAAGTTCTCTCTACTTCTCTCTTTGCTTGCTCCTTGGAACCTTCTCACAAGAATAAAAAGTTCCATCCGTTTCCATAGTCTCAGTTACTCCAACATCTGCTTCCATAAATGCCAGCTTCAACGAAAATTGTATGGGTACTTATCAGTACTAAGCCCCGGAATTCCAAGGGCACTAACAGGCACCAATGGCAAGTACGTGGACACCGATTGTAAATGACACTAGAAGACACTAAGATAAGACAGCACAATACAAACCCTTCGGCGCTCGATTTTGAGCCAAACCATATATTTCTTTCATCCATTTGCCTGTGCAAGAGGCACTTAAATACCCCTAATGTTTTAGCCTCCACCACAATCCCTGGCAAGTCATTCCAGGCACTCACAACCCTCTGTGTAAAAAACAAATACCCCTGATGTCTCCCATAAACCTCTCTCCCTTAAGTTAACTGTGTATGTATGCCCTCTGGTGTTTGCTATTCGTGCCCTGGGAAACAGGTACTGGCTAGCACCTTATCTATGCCTCTCATAATCATGTAGACCTCTATAAAGACCCCTCTCATCCTTCTATGCTCCAAAGAAAAAAGTCCCAGCTCTGCTAACCATGCCTCATAACACTTGTTTTCCAATCCAGGCAATGTCCCTGTGAATCTCCTCTGCACCCTCTCCATAGCTTCCACATCCTTCCTATAATGAGGTGACCAGAATGGAAAACAATACCCTAAGTGTAGTCTCACCAAAGTTTAGTAGAGTTGCAACATGACCTCTCTACTCTTGAAATCAATCCCCCTATTAAAGAAGCCTAGCATCCCATAGGCCTTCTTAATTATTCTATTAATCTGTGCAGCGACCGTGAGGGATGAATGGATTTGAACCCCAATGTCCCTCTGTTCATCCACACTCTTAAGTAACCGACCATTAACCCTGTACTCAGCCTTCTGATTTGTCCTTCTGAAATGCATCACCGCACACTTAATCGGATTGAACTCCATCTGCCACTATTCTGGCCAACTCTGCATCCTGTACATACCCTCTTGTAACCTTCGACAACCTACAGCTCCATCCATAACTCCTCCAATCTTCGTGTTATTCCCAAACTTACTCACCCATCCTCCTGCGTCTTCAGCCAGGTCATTTATACACATCACAAAGAGCAGTGGTCCTAGGACTGATCCTTGCAGCACTCCACTAGTCACCGACCTCCAGGCGGAATACGTTCGTTCCACAACTAACCCCTGCTTTCCTCCGGTAACCATTTTTTTATCCAAACAGCAAGGATCCACTGATCCCATGCCTCATGACTTTCTGGATGAGTCTCTCGCGGGGTACCTTCTCAAATGCCCTGTTAAAATCGATGTAAACGACATCTACCGCCCTACCCTCATCAATTTATTTTGTTACCTCTTCAAAAAACTCAATTGGGCCCGTGAGGCACGATCTTCCCTTCATAAAGCCATGTTGACTATCCTTGAGTAGACTGTACTTCTCCAAATGCTGGTAGATCCTATCCTTAATAATCCTTTCCAATGGTTTGCAGACCACCGACGTAAGACTCACCGGTCTATACCAGGTCTCACCAGGTTTCTCTGTTACCTTTTTTAACAAGGAAACTACATTAGCCGTTTTCCAATCCTTCGGCACCTCCCCTGCAGCCAAAGAGGATTCAAAGTTCATAGCTACTGCTCCAGCGATCTCTTCTCTCACTTGCCACAGCAACCTGGGGTATATCTCGCCTGGACCTGGGGATTTGTGGTTTTTAAGAAGATCCAACACTTCTTCTTCCTTAATCTCCACATTCTCCAGCACACAGGCCTGTTCTATTTCGACCTCACCCTGATCAAGATCCTTTTCACTTATGAATACTGAAGCAAAGTATCCATTTAGTAACTCTCCAACCTCCTGCGCCTCCAGGCACATGTTGACCTCTTTATCCTTTTGCGGCCCCATCTTCATTCTTGTCATCGTTGCTCTTCACATACGCATAGAACACCTTGGGGTTTTCCTTAATCCTAGATGCCAAGGCCTTTTTATGCCCCCTTCAAGCTCTCCTAAATCCTTTCTTAAGCTCCTTCCTAGCTATCCTATATTTCTCATGAGCCTCTCCTGCTTCCTGCTTCTTCTTTCTAACATATGCTTTCTTCTTTCTCTTGACGAGTTGCCTCACATGTTTTGGCAGCCATGGTTCCCTTTTCCTACCACTTTTTCCTTGGCTCAGTGGGACAAACCTATCCTGAACCCAGCACAAGTGTTCCTTAAACTTTCTTCACGTTACTTCTGTGCTTTCACCTTTGAAAATCTGTTTCCAATTTACTCCCGCTAGTTCCCGCCTCATCCCTTCAGTTCGCCATTCCCCAGTTACGCACTTTCCCATTGCCTGTTTTTATCCTTTTCCATAGCAATGCTGAAGCCAAGGGAGTTGAGGTCACTCTCACCAAAATGCTCTGCCACCTGATCAGGTTCATTACCTAGAACTCGATCCAGTATGGCTTCTCCTCTCATCAGCCGGTCCACATACTGTATCAGGAATCCTTCTTGAACACACCTGACAAATTCAGCCCCATCTATCCCCCTTGCAGTCAGGTGGTGTCAGTCAATATGAGGGAAGTTGAAATCACCCATAACTACAACCCTGTATTTCCTGCACCATTCTAAAATCTGCCTGCTTATCTGCTCCTCGGTGACCCGAGGGCTATTTGGGGGCATATAGACTACTCCCAGCACACGTGATTGTTCCTTTCCTATTTCTGACTTCCACCCTGACCGACTCAATGAACACGTCCTCCCTTTCTATAGACGTGAAACTATCCCTGACCAGTAATGCTACTTCCCCCCGCCCCCCCCCCCCTTTCTACCTCCCATCCTATTCCTTTTAAAACACCTCAACCTCGGTACCTCCATCAGCCAATGCTGTCCTTCCTCAGCCAGGTTTCAGTAACGGCCAGTGTCATAACTCCACATACTGATCCATGCTCTAAGTTCATCCATTTTATCCCTAATACTCTAAGCATTGAAATAGACACATTTCAACCCCTCTAAGTGGCTACATTTATGTTTTATCGCCTGCCTGTCCTACCTCACTAACTCAGAACACATAGCATCATGCCCTTGTCCTTGTACCCTAATCTCTGCACTCACATTCTGATTCCCACCCCCTGCCAAACCAGTTTATACCCTCTCCAACAGCTCTAACAAACCTGGCCGCCAGGTCCCTTTCCAGTTCATGTGCAGCCGGTCCACTTTGTGCAGGTCAGACCTTTCCCAGAAGAGATCCCAATGTTCCAGAAGTCTGAACCCCGGTCCCCTGCACCAACTCTTCAGCCACTCATTCAACTGCCATGACTTCCAGTTCCTCCCCTCTCTGCCTCGTGGCACAGGCAGCAATCCTGAGATTACCACCCTTGCTTTTTAACTTTTATATTAACTCTCTATATTCCTTCTTCAGGACCTCATCCCTACTCCTATCTATGTCATTGGTCCCCACTCGGACCACAGCTGGCTGCTCACCCTCTTTCCTGAGAATACCGAGAACTCGATCCAAGATATCATGGACCCTGGCACCAGGGAGGCAACACACCATCGAGGATTCTCGATCTTTCCCACAGAACCACTTATCTGTCCCCCCAACTAAAGAATCCCCAATCACTACTGCTCTCCTCTTTTCCCTCCTTCCTTTCTCAGCAAAGGGGCCAGTCACTGTGCCAGAGACACAACCACTACAACTTGTCCCTGGTAGGTCATCCCCACCAACAATATCCAAAACAGTAAACTTACTGTTGATGGGAACGGCCACAAGGGTGCTCTGCGCTCTCTGTCTATTCCCCCTCCCTCTCCGGACAGTCACCCAATTAGTTCCCTGTCTCCTGACTTTTAGGGGAGACTGTCTCCCTGAAACTTCGATCTATTACTGCCCCTGCCTCCCGAATGATCCGAAGTTCATCCAGCTCCAGTTCCCTAACTCGGTTTGACAAGAGCTGAAACTGGTTGCTTCTCTTGCTGGTGTAGTCATCAGAGACAATTGTGCTGTCCCTGACTCCTACATCCTACAATCGGAGCACTGGACTGCCCTATCCACTGCCTCCATCAACAACTCCTAAGTTAATTAAATTAATTAAAGAACCTTACCCGGCCTTACCCACTAGGAGCAAGTTCGTCCTCCGCCTCTGCTCGCCAAAACCTTTCGAGTCAAAGCCTCAAAGCTCCACTGCTGCTCTGGCCCCACTCACTCACTGGCCACTCCGCTTGAGCTACCCCTCTTTTTATTTGTTTGTTGAGCTATTCAATTTCCGATTGCCCAATCAGACGGCTTGGTCACCTGACCTCGACAGCCCAATCAGCTGCTTTCTGCGGAGTCTGATCTATTCAAATCTTTTCATTATTATTGTCCAAAATAACAAGAGTACATCGAAGTAAATAACACTTACAATGTGTCAAGGAAAAAAAAACATTGTTTTAAAGATTGAAAAATATGGTGACACAAAAAAAGAAAAGGAAAAAAAAAACACTAAAGCAAAGAAAAGTGAGGAAAAAAAATATTAAGAACTCAACCCCGGAGCCATGCGTCATACAAAAAGCTTCTAAAGATAACCATCAAACCGCCAGCAAGAAAAAAAAATACAATTAGATCGTGGAGAAAATTATCAATGAACTCAAATGGTAATAACGAGAAAATGAACCCCTTTTTTTCTCAAAATCAAACACAGGTTCAAAGGTTCAACTTCTAATTTTCTCCAAACTAAGACATAGCATCACTTGGAAGAACCATTGTAACAGAGTGGGAGCCGACGTATCTTTCCACTTCAACAGAATTGCCCTCCTAGCTATCAATGTAACAAACGCAATAACATGTTGGTCAGACAAAGAAATAGCTTGGATATTTTGAGGAATTATTCAAAAAGTACAGTTAATTTGTTAGGTTGTAAATTAATTTTAAGTGCTTTAGAAATTGTAGAAAAAAACTGACTTCCAGAACTGTTCCAGTGTAGAACAAGACTGACACATGTGTGTCAGTGTAGCTGTCTCAGTTTTACATCTATCACAATAACTATCAACATCAGGAAACATTTTAGACAATCTCTCCTTCGTCAAATAGCAATGATGTACAACTTTAAATTGTATCAGTGCATGACTAGCACAAATCGAAGAAGAATTAACCAACTTCAGAACCCATGTCCAGTCCTCCGTCATAAAAGTCAAATTAAGTTCCAATCTTGTTTAATCTTAAATAAAGGACACTTATCCCATTGTGATAGTAATTTATAAATTCTTCCAATGGAACCCTTCATCAAAGGGTTCATACTTGTAATAGTACCTAACAAGCCGGCATTCAATATGTAAGGAAAATTAGTTAAATGTTTTTGTAAGAAATGTCTAACTTGAAGGTATTGTAAAAAGTGTGAGTACGAAAGAGAATATTTATCAACTAATTGTCTATCTTCTTTAAATAGATCCAAAAAAGAATTAATACCTTTATTTTCCAAAGTAAAAAAATTGGATCACTCAAAGAATGCTTTAAAAAATTATAATAAATTAAACTACAAAGTTTAAATTTTTTAAGATTAAAAAATTATGGAACTGGAGCCAAATTTGTAAAGAATACTTAATCACAGGGTATAAATTTAAATTAGCAACTTTAGCTAATTGTATAGCTAATTGTAAAGCAGCTCCCAATAACGAGGTTAAATAAAACTGTTTCTCAGCTTTCAATTCCAAATCTACCCAAATTGGCCGTTCATTCTTATCAACCCAGTGCAACCAAAAGGACATATATTGCACATTAACAGCCCAGTAATACATTCTTAAATTAGGTGAAGTAAGACCTCCATCCTTTTTCAATTTTTGTAAGTGACATTTACTAATTCTTGGTCTTTTATCATTCCATATAAAAGATGAGATAATAGAATCAATCTGATCAAAAAACATCTTCATCAAAAAAACAGGGATATTCTGAAATAAATATAACAATTTTGGTAAAATCAGCTTTTTGACTATATGGATGTGACCAACAAGTGAAAATGTAAGTGGGTTCCATCCACTAAATAAATACTTCATAGAATCTACTCAGGGAACAAAATTAGCTTTGTAAAGATCCTTATTTTTTTTAGAGATTATAACACACAAATATCTAAAAGAATCCATAATGTTGAACGGAGTATTACCATATATAGAAACAGATTCATTTAAAGGAAACAGTTCATTTTTATTAAAATTTATTTTATATCCTTAAAAACCTCCAAATTCATTAAATAATTTTAACAAGGCAGGGAGATTCCTCGGGATTAGATACATAAACCAGAAAATCGTCAGCGTAAAGAGAAATCTCATTCACAAGAATCCCATGAATATCTTTACCTTCACGAAGAGTGATACCAAGGGATTCTAATTTTAAGTTAAATAACAAAGGACTTAATAGACAACCTTGTCTTGTCCTCCGTGAAAGCTGAAAAAAGAGATCTACAATTATTAGTAATAACAGAGGCAATAGGAGTTTTATATATCATTCTAATCCAATTATTTAAATTAACACCAAAACCAAATTTCTCTAAAACATTAAATAAATATTTCCATGCAACTCAATCGAACGCTTTTTCAGCATCGAAAGAGAAGACACATGATGGAGTTTTAAAAGAAGATGGGTATATAATGTTAAATAATCTCCAAACATTTGAAAAGGAATAACGGCTGTCTATAAAGCCTGTTTGATCTTTAAAAATAACTTTACCCAAAAATTTTCCAACCAATTGGCCATTATCTTTGACAGGATCTGAGCATCAACATTCAAAAATGAAATAGGCACAATCCAATTTTTTTATAAAATTCTACAGGGTACCCATCAAGTCCAGGGGCCTTACCAGATGGCATTGAAAAAATAGCTTTATGAATTTTGGCTTCGGTAATTTGGGCATCAAGAGTTTTTTGACCCTTAACAGAAATTCGAGGAAAAACAATCCTTCGTAAAATAAAATAATTTTAGAAGAATCTACTGGAAATTGAGTTTTATAAAGTTGTATAAAAATCTTGAAAAATCTTATTAATGTCTTCATATTCCCAAGCCAGGGTACCATCTTTCCTACAGATTTTCAAAATTTGCCTTTTAGCTCTGGCCATTTTTAATTGAGATGCAAGCAGTTTGTTATTTTTATCTCAAAACATATAAAATTGACTTTTTAGCTTAAGCAAATAGCCTTCAATAGGAAGAGTTAATAATAAATTATATTGTGATTGAAGTTCCATCCTGTGTTTAAATGTCAATATTAGGGGAAATCGCATAAATAATATCTAAGTGTTTAACTTGTTTGGTAATCTGATCTAATTCTACTTTAGTTTGTTTTTTCAGGTTAGCAGAATAAGAAATGATCTGACCACCTAAAAATGGTTTAAATGTATCCCATATGATTAATTTAGACATACCCCCTATAACATTAAAAAGAAAAAAATTATTTTACCTGGTTTTCAATGAAGCTAACAAAGTCTGAATTCTGCAATGATGTCTGAGACAGGCGCCAAGGTGGGTGGGCAAGGATGGCATCATCAAATTCGAAAGACACACTGAAAGCTGCATGAGCAGATACAGCGATAGTGTCATATTCACAATTCTTAACACTAGGCAAGAAGTAAGGGTCAACTATAATATAATCGATCCTTGAATATTTTCTATAAACATGTGACAAAAAAGAATATTCTCTATCATCAGGGTGTAAATACCTGCATAACTCAATCAATCCGAAAATCAGTCAAAAAGGAATCAATAAGTAATGCGGAGTGATTTGGAAGTTGCTGGTTGGTTGAGCTCTTGTCAATCAAAGGATTTAAACAAGTTAAAAGCCCCGCCCATTATCAACATATATTCATTTAAATGAGGCAGTAAAGCAAATACATTTTTTTTTAAAAAAATCATCTGTTAGGACCATACAAATTGACCAAAACAGCTTTTCTGTTACAAATTACTCCTTTAACAATTAAAAATCGACAACAGAATCTGACTTAATGTCCTCTTGAATGAATGAAATATTGGATTTAATAAAAATAGACACTCCCTTAGTTTTACTTTGAGAAGTGGAGTGAAATTGCAAACTCTTCCATGATCCAAAAAACCTGTTTTGATCTCCCGCCCTGATATGTGTCTCCTGGGCAAAAATTGTATCATGTTGAAATCGATTAATGATTTTAAAAGTCTTTTTTCATTTGATAAGATGATTTCAACCACATACATTCTAACATATTACATTGATCTGCTTAGATTCCATACTATAATTTTATTCTACTTTACACATGCGCCGAGCACATACCAATATGGGATGATCAAAAATGGTGGCGATGGAGAATACAACCACACAGAAAACACACATGCTCCGGAACCACCCAATGGGAAAAAAAAACCCTAATTCTAACCCCATCCCACTCCCCCCACAGCCCAGAAAAAGCAGGAAACCTATGATAGAAAACACAGCCAAGACTGCGCTGTCTGTCTGAAAAAAAAGATTAAAAAAGGTTCTCTATCCCTCCCCCAGTTAAAAAATGAAAACCACTGACCTTGTAAGAGGAACGGCAAAGTCTCAACAAAGGAAAATGTTTACATTCCAGCATCTACAAACTATCCCATGTTTATATTTAATCTTTTTTTAAACAAAGAGGAAACCAAAAAATTGTTATCTCTTAAAAAGTAAAAAACAGCTCCATCTTAAACTTAACATTAAATCCCCTAAAAAAGCTTTAAATTCAGTTATAAGATGCAATAATATTCATTATATTAAAAACATTCCAATATATTGAAAATAATTTTAAAAAATAAGCAGTTATTAAAATCTAAAACATATTACCTAGAGAAAACAAGCATAGTGTTTAATAACAGATCAACACAATCTTTAAAACTAATATTATACAAATAATTGAAACCTCTGCTAAGTATATATAAGAGAAGCAAATAGCCCCATTAGTAGGAAAAACTACCAGTTAGTTAATTAAGAAAAAAACACAAAAAATATCAAACCAGATATTAGGTTAAAGGAGTAAGTCCTTTTATGTTCTTTTTCTCTGTCGAATGTCCAAATAACCATTTAAACAGTCATAGCTGAACCATAAATCTTCTTACCAAAAAAAACAATGATATGCAATAATAAACAAATCTCCTAATCTTCTTTTAATAGTCTCTTAATGAAATGTCCAAGTAGCCTTCATAAATCTTCTTTCCGAAATGCTATTATGCAGATAATATGCCAGACAGTTCAATCGGCAGTCGCAGCAGCTATAGTTTAAACAAACGGCAGTGCAACTTTAGGATCACAAAATGTACGAGGAGGAGAATCAGGAGGAAAAACTTTCATCCTTGTTGGGTGACGCAAGGAAGGAAACAATTTCTTATCATATGCCTGTTTCATTACCAGAGCAAATTTTAATCTTTGTTCCATTACCTCCTTAGAAAAATCTTCATAAAAACCGAGCTCAGATGTCTCAAATCTAAAAACTCTGTTTTCTTGCCTGTCACATTATTTGACCTTTAATCCTAAAATAATGAGAACAAACCAGAACAGCCCTTGGTTTATTTGGATCTTGAGATCTCGAAGTAAAAGTTCTGTCTGCTCTTTCTACAGTAGGCGGCTGTGATAGTATAGAAAGAAATAAGGTATGAAAAAGCTTACCAATGTAAGCAGTTAAATCTCCATTTTCAACTCCTTCCTGCAGCCCAACAATTTGTATATTCCTTCGGCGAGACCTAGTTTCCAGGTCTATAATCTTATTTCGATATCATTCCAAACGAGCTTTACTTTATTTTACTTTCAAGCAATTTTTGCTTAATTATCTTCAATTCCTCTTTGTGTGTAGTGACTTGAGCTTCCAGATCCTTAAGTTTTCCCAGAAATGACATCATTTCATTACTATTCTTTTCAAGTTAGTCTTTAAATGAACTGCGTCCAAGCCATATCTTCAGCCCACAACGGCATTTCATCAGATCCTTCCTTTTGCATCTTTCCTTTCCTGTTGCCTTTATCACTAGGTTCAGACAAGTATTTCCCACTCCTCAAAGATATGTTGTTCCCCTTCAAGAATCAGCAACTGAAGATATTAAATTCAGTTTAAACTAGGGGGAAAGGGACAAAACTAGGAGCAGCTCAGAAACTGCTGTTACTCCATTCACAGACAGGCGCAGCCTCCAGGAGCTATTCAAATCTTAATTGCACAATCCATCTGCCAAAACTACTTGAGCCAAAGCCTCAAAGCTCCACTTCTTCACTGGCCACACTCCACCCCAGTCAATATTAAACTCCAGTCCCATTAAAGGTGAATATGCAGTAGAAGAAACTCCTCCCATGCCCAGAACTGGATGTGATGAGCAGCAGCAATAATTGCAGAGTTCAGCACTGATAGTCACTCTCAAAATTGCTTTAGCAACAGTGATGGACAAATATCCAGCATGCAGCTTATTGAAACTTTCTCCCCAGTGTGAACCCGGTAGTGTGTCACAAGTGTAACATGCTGTGAGATTTCACTGCTAATGTAATGGTCTCTCTGTTATGTTTCACTGCTGAGCTAATGGTTTCTCTGCAGCAGCAATGTTTAGCTTATGACTGGAAATAACAGGGTTTTGGAGTGCCTAGCTATCCAATGAGAGAGATATTGTTCTTTCCTGTGAGTCTGGAAGGTAGATTTTCACAGTCTTTTGCCAGGGAGAGATGAGAAGACACAAATGGAAAGAAAGGGCCCTTTTACTTTTCTTTGTTTCCTTTACTAATCTTATAGTCAAAGTAAGAATTAAATACCGTAGCTCAATTGTTTAATCGCAGATTGTGTACGATTTGTTATTTTTGGGGTACTGATTTGTAACAGGGGACACATCCTGCAGCATTCACACAAACGAGATTTCTTAGGTTTGGCCAAGCTCAGGGGCTATCACCCCCTATATTAAGTTGTTAGCTGAAGCAAGAGTTACATAAGGTTAAATGACCTGAGTGAATCGCTCCCCACATTCACAGCAGGTGAACGGCCTCTCCCCTCTGTGAACTCAATGATGCACATTTCGTTGATTTTGCTGACAGAATTACTTCCCAAAGTCTCAGCAGCTGATCGGCCTCTCTCCTGTGTGAACTCGCCTGTGTGTCTGTAGATGAGATGACTGAGTCAATCCCTTTCCACACACTGAGCAGGTAAACGGCCTCTCTCCAGTGTGAACACACTGATGTCTCTGTAGGTGGGATGATCGAGTGAATCCCTTCCCACAGTCTGAGCAGGTGAACGGCCACTCCCCACTGTGAACTTGCTGGTATGCCATTCGGGTGGATGATCGAGTGAATCCTTTCCCGCAGTCTGAGCAGGTGAACAGCCTCTCCCCAGTGTGGACTGACTGATGTCTCTGTAGATGAGATGACTGAGTGAATCCCTTCCAACAGTCTGAGCAGGTGAACGGCTTCTCCCTAGTGTGAACTCTCCGATGTGTTAGTAGGTGAGATGACAGAGCAAATCCCGACTCACAGTCTGAGCAGGTGAACGGCCACTCACAAGTGTGAAATCGCTGATGTACCATCAGTTGGGATGAGCAAGTGAATCCCTTCCCACAGTCCAAGCAGGTGAACGGCCTCTCCCCAGTGTGAACTCCCTGATGTACCATCAGTTGGGACGAAGAAGTGAATCCCTTCCCACACACTGAGCAGGTGAATGGCCTCTATCCAGTGTGAACTCGCTGATGTACCTTCAGTTGGGACGAAGAAGTGAATCCCTTCCCACAGTCTGAGCAAGTGAATGGCCTCTCGCCAGTGTGAACTGACTGGTGCATCATCAGCTGAGATGACTGAGTGAATCCCTTCCCACACACTGAGCAGGTGAATGGACTCTCTCCAGTGTGAACTCGCTGATGTACATTCAGCTTAGATGACTGAGTGAATCCCTTCCCACAGACTGAGCAGGTGAATGGCCTCTCCCCAGTGTGAACTCGCTGATGTACCTTCAGTTCAGATGACTTAGTGAATCCCTTCCCACAGTCTGAGCAGGTGAACGGCCGCTCGCCAGTGTGAACTGACTGGTGGCTCAGAAGGTGAGATGATTTCGTGAATCCCTTCCCACACACTGAGCAGGTGAATGGCCTCTCTCCAGTGTGAACTCGCTGATGTACCTTCAGTTCAGATGACTGAGTGAATCCCTTTTCACACACTGAGCAGGTGAATGGCCTCTCTCCAGTGTGAACTCGCTGATGTACCTTCAGTTTAGATGACTGAGTGAATCCCTTCCCACAGACTGAGCAGGTGAATGGCCTCTCCCCAGTGTGAACTCGCTGATGTACCTTCAGTTCAGATGACTTAGTGAATCCCTTCCCACAGTCAGCGCAGGTGAACGGCCGCTCGCCAGTGTGAACTGACTGGTGGCTCAGTAGGTGAGATGACTTAGTGAATCCCTTCCCACAGACTGAACAGCTGAACGGCCTCTCCCCAGTGTGAACTCGCTGATGTACCTTCAGTTCAGATGACTGAGTGAATCCCTTCCCACAGTCTGAGCAGGTGAACGGCCTCTCTCCAGTGTGAACTGACTGGTGGCTCAGTAGGTGAGATGACTTAGTGAATCCCTTCCCACAGTCTGAGCAGGTGAACGGCCGCTCGCCAGTGTGAACTGACTGGTGGCTCAGAAGGTGAGATGATTTCGTGAATCCCTTCCCACACACTGAGCAGGTGAATGGCCTCTCTCCAGTGTGAACTCGCTGATGTACCTTCAGTTCAGATGACTGAGTGAATCCCTTTTCACACACTGAGCAGGTGAATGGCCTCTATCCAGTGTGAACTCGCTGATGTACCTTCAGTTGGGACGAAGAAGTGAATCCCTTCCCACAGTCTGAGCAAGTGAATGGCCTCTCGCCAGTGTGAACTGACTGGTGCATCATCAGCTGAGATGACTGAGTGAATCCCTTCCCACACACTGAGCAGGTGAATGGACTCTCTCCAGTGTGAACTCGCTGATGTACATTCAGCTTAGATGACTGAGTGAATCCCTTCCCACAGACTGAGCAGGTGAATGGCCTCTCCCCAGTGTGAACTCGCTGATGTACCTTCAGTTCAGATGACTTAGTGAATCCCTTCCCACAGTCTGAGCAGGTGAACGGCCGCTCGCCAGTGTGAACTGACTGGTGGCTCAGAAGGTGAGATGATTTCGTGAATCCCTTCCCACACACTGAGCAGGTGAATGGCCTCTCTCCAGTGTGAACTCGCTGATGTACCTTCAGTTCAGATGACTGAGTGAATCCCTTTTCACACACTGAGCAGGTGAATGGCCTCTCTCCAGTGTGAACTCGCTGATGTACCTTCAGTTTAGATGACTGAGTGAATCCCTTCCCACAGACTGAGCAGGTGAATGGCCTCTCCCCAGTGTGAACTCGCTGATGTACCTTCAGTTCAGATGACTTAGTGAATCCCTTCCCACAGTCTGCGCAGGTGAACGGCCGCTCGCCAGTGTGAACTGACTGGTGGCTCAGTAGGTGAGATGACTTAGTGAATCCCTTCCCACAGACTGAACAGCTGAACGGCCTCTCCCCAGTGTGAACTCGCTGATGTACCTTCAGTTCAGATGACTGAGTGAATCCCTTCCCACAGTCTGAGCAGGTGAACGGCCTCTCTCCAGTGTGAACTCGCTGATGTACCTTCAGTTGGGATGAAGAAGTGAATCCCTTCCCACAGTCTGAGCAGGTGAATGGCCTCTCTCCAGTGTGAACTCGCTGATGTACCTTCAGTTGGGATGAGTAAGTGAATCCCTTCCCACAGTCGAAGCAGGTGAACGGCCTCTCCCCAGTGTGAACTCGCTGATGTACCTTCAGTTGGGACGAAGAAGTGAATCCCTTTCCACAGTCTGAGCAGTTGAACGGCCTCTCCCCAGTGTGAACAGACCTGTGCACCTGTAGGTGGGATGATTGAGTGAATCGCTTCCCACAGACTGAGCAGGTGAATGGCCTCTCTCCAGTGTGAACTCGCTGATGTACCTTCAGTTCAGATGAGCAAGTGAATCCCTTCCCACAGTCTGAGCAGGTGAACGGCCGCTCGCCAGTGTGAACTGACTGGTGGCTCAGTAGGTGAGATGATTTAGTGAATCCCTTCCCACACACCGAGCAGGTGAATGGCCTCTCCCCAGTGTGAACTCGCTGATGTACCTTCAGTTCAGATGACTGAGTGAATCCTTTCCCACACTCTGAACAGGTGAACGGCCGCTCTCCAGTGTGAACTCGCTGATGTACCTTCAGTTGGGATGAGCAAGTGAATCCCTTCCCACAGTCCGAGCAGGTGAACGGCCTCTCCCCAGTGTGAACTCTCTGATGTACCTTCAGTTTAGACGAAGAAGTGAATCCCTTCCCACAGACTGAGCAGGTGAACGGCCTCTCTCCAGTGTGAACTCGCTGATGTACCTTTAGTTGGGATGAGTAAGTGAATCCCTTCCCACAGTCCGAGCAGGTGAACGGCCTCTCCCCAGTGTGAATTCGCTGATGTACCTTCAGTTGGGATGAAGAAGTGAATCCCTTCCCACAGACTGAGCAGGTGAATGGCCACTCCCCAGTGTGAACTCGCTGATGTACCTTCAGTTTAGATGACTGAGTGAATCCCTTCCCACAGTCTGAGCAGGTGAACGGCCGCTCACCAGTGTGAACTGACTGGTGGCTCACTAGGTGAGATGATTTAGTGAATCCCTTCCCACAGACTGAGCAGGTGAACGGCCTCTCTCCGGTGTGAACTCGCTGATGTACCTTCAGTTGGGATGAGTAACTGAATCCCTTCCCACAGTCCAAGCAAGTGAACGGCCTCTCCCCAGTGTGAACTCGCTGATGTCCCTTCAGTTGGGACGAAGAAGTGAATCCCTTCCCACAGTCTGAGCAGGTGAACCGCCTCTCCCCAGTGTGAACAGGCCTGTGCAACTGCAGGTGGGATGATTGAGTAAATCCCTTCCCACAGACTGAACAGGTGAATGGCCTCTCTCCAGTGTGAACTCGCTGATGTATCTTCAGTTGAGATGAGCAAGGGAATCCCTTCCCACAGTCTGAGCAGGTGAACGGCCGCTCGCCAGTGTGAACTGACTGGTGTCTCAGTAGGTGAGATGTTACAGTGAATCCCTTCCCACACATTGAGCAGGTGAATGGCCTCTCTCCAGTGTGAGCTCTCTGATGTACCTTCAGTTTAGATGAGCAAGTGAATCCCTTCCCACAGTCTGAGCAGGTGAACGGCCGCTCGCCAGTGTGAACTTGCTGTTGTGCCATTCAGTCAGATGATTGATTGAATCATTCCCCACAAATTCAGCAAATGACCAGCCTCTACCCAGTGTGAAATGACTGGTGTGTCCACAGGTGGGATAACTGACTGAATCCCTTCTCACACTTACAACAGGTGAATGGCCTTGTCCCAGTGTGAACTTGCTGATGTACCTTCAGTTGAAATGACCGAGTGAATCCGTTCCCACTGTCTGAGCAGGTGAATGCATTCCCCCCGTCTAAAATGACGGGCACGCCAGTTGTTCTGATGATCGAGTGAATCTCTTGCTCCTCTTCTTAAATATCTGGACAGAGACAGCAAAACTGGCGTGTTGTGTTCGAGTTTCCTGGAGACAAATTCCTTGTCATATTTAACCTGTAAAAAGATTTTCAAAATCGATCAATGGGTGTGGGACAACATTTCAGATGAGATCACTTGAGTTATCAAGGTGTGCTCTGGCATCACACTGTTACAGTGAAGTTCAACCCAAGTTGGAGAGAGAAATCATCTTCTAACTGGGCACAGTGCTGGCCAATCAAACTCTCTGAAGCTCTTCCTGTCTCTATAACATAGGGGCAGTTCTGCCATCTCCAACCTGTGATCTGGCTCAGTTGTCTCTCTCCATTGGTATTATTCCCTGTTCCCAATGAGCTGCATGGGTGCCTGGTCCCACAGGAACTGAAACACTCTCTACACACCCACCACTCTCCGTGTAAAAATATTTACCCCTGACATTCCCTCGGTATCTATTTCAAAGCACCATAAAACTATGCCCCCTTGTGTTAGCCATTTCAGCCCTGGGAACGAAACCTCTGACTATCCACACGATCAATGCCCCTCATCATCTTATCCACCTAAAAAAAAGGCTCTAAACATAAACAAGGAAATTATACATTGCTTTAAGGATTTATTAGAAGTCTACAAAACTATGAGGGAAACGATAGGTTAAATGCCAGCAGCTCTTTCCACTGAGGTTGGGTGGGATGACAACCAGAGGTCGTGGGTAAGTGGGGAAGGTGAAAATTTAACAGGAACATGTGGAAAAGCCCTTCACTGAAATGGTCGCGAGAGTGTGGAATGAGATGCCAGCACAAGTGATGAATGTGAGCTCGGTTTCACCATTTAAAAGAAGTTTGGATGGGAGCCTGGATGGTAGGGGTATGGAGGGCGATGGTCCCGGTGCAGGTAGACGCATCAGACAGCTTAAATGTTTTTTTGGCATTGACTATATGGGCCAAATAGCCTGTTTCTGTGTTGAACTTCTCCATGCTTCTATGATGGAGAAGCTGGTCTAACTTGCTTCGAAGGGAAAACAAGTAGGAGTGACAATGGAACAGCAATGGCTGGAGTTTCTGGGAGCAACTCGGGAGCTGAGTGATCGATACTTATGAAAGACATGGAAGCATTGGAAAGGCAGGAGGACACAACCATGGCTGAAATGAGAAGCAAAAGACAACATAAAAGCCAAAGAGAGGGCAAACAAAAGAGCAAAAACTATTGGGAAGCTTTTAGGTACCAACAGAAGACGACTAAAAAAAAAGTCAAATGAGCTCAGGAATTGGAATGATGATTAATGAGTCAGTCGTTAATGAGTCTTGGTAGCACCCAACAGTCTGATGCATTTAGAGGAACAAAATATCCGGGGCCTCAACATCTCTTGAGAACCAAGGTTCCCTGCACCAGTTACCTTTCAACTTTTATTTTGGCAGGCACATACAAACTCAACACCCTCAAAATTTCACTTCTGAAGGCCTCCCGCTTACAAGTACTCCTTTGCCAGAAAACAGCCTGTCCCAAACCACACTTGTCAGATCCTTTCTGATACCATCAAAATTGACCTTTCCCCAGTTTAGAATCTCAACCCGTGGTCCAGACCTCTTTTTCCATATTTACTTTCAATTTCATGGCATTATTATCACTAATTTCTGTCAACAGCCCTGGATCATTTCCTAACAGCTTATTGCACACTTTACATCGGGAATTCTACGTCCTGATTAAGGGCACATTTGACAAACTCTACCCCATCTAGTCCTTTCACAGTGTGGGAATCCCAGTCAATATCTGGGAAGTTAAAATCACCAACTGAATCAACCTTTGTTTCTTGGCATGGTCTGTGATCTCTCTACAAATTTGTTCCTCTAAATCTCTCAGACTGTTGGGTGTAACCAAGTCCCAGTGATGGCTACAATATCGTAATTCCCTGTCCTGAGCTCATCTGGCTTTCCTACGATGCTTCTTGCATTGTGATATACACAGCTCAGCACATTCATCGCACCATGCTCAACCATTTGATTGCTGACTCTGTCTGAGGTCTGAACAACATCTGATTGGTGTCCAGAAAACAACCTCTCCCTGACTGGCACAAAAACAAAGGAGCTGATTGTGGACGACTATCACCCCCTCCAACTCCTGGATGATCAGGAATTCATCCATTTCAAGTTCCAACTCCTTAAAGTGCAGGGTTACAAGCTGCAGCTGGATGCACATCTTGTAGGTGAGGGCATCAAGGACACTGGAGGTCTTCCCACCTTCCCACCAATGTCCCCTCTAACTTGTAATGACCAGTGGGCACATAAATCTCGTAATGTGCATTTTTTTACCCAGTGACAACATGTGCACAGAGTATTTTATATAGAGAGGTATTCATTTTAACAGCTAGCAAAGCATTGTCCATAAGAACTTTGATCTCTGAGTTAGATCAAGTTCATCTGCACTCTCACACAACCTATGTAGCAGGCCTGTAACGGGTAATGAAAACTTTTCTCACCAGAGCTTTTGCACGTTGTCCATATGCGGTTTGCTTGCTAAATTACACTTTAAAATGTCAGATTTCCAAATATCACTCCACTTCTTCACCCTTGTAAATTCTCCAGCAACTTCTGCATCGCCATAATACACACAGGTAACATGAGTATTTCCCCTGAGCACTCCTGGGGAATTGAGGATATATAACAAAATAATTTTGAACCTCTGCAACCTCTGACTAAAAGAATAATTGGGACTGAATAGGAATTTTTGAACTTAAGTAAACTCTGTCTTCAGCGGTTAACTAAGACAGGCTCATTCCCAGTTCTCTGTGGCTTGCAGAGAGACACACTGAGAGCTGATAAAATTATACATTGTAACCTTATTAGTTGATAACATTATACATTATACCCTCATTAGTTGATAACATTATACATTGTACCCTTGTTTGAGTAAAGGGAGGAGGACTCGCTGAAAAGGACAGGAATGAACATCCGTCTGTAACTAAGTCAGGGCCTCGCAAAGGGAATAACTGATAAGGACAGAACAGTACGTGCATCTGCAATTAAAACCTTTATTTAGTGAACTCTCTTATCTAAGTAATTAAGTTTTGCAGCAACAGACTTGGTGAGCATACCAGTTCAAATAACATCTTGCAAATAGTAATGTATGGGGCTTACTATGTATAAATACACGACTGTAACCTGACTGAGTCAGTCCACTTATCAGATGGTGGTAGTGCTTACGTGCCTTCCCTTTGACAACTGGGTCTCAAACTCCTACAGCAGAATGCGCAATAAACTGTGGTGACGATAGCTGGTCTCTCGTGTTTTATTCAGATTCAACTTTAACATTTGGCGTCACAAACAGGATCCCAATATAGGGAGTGCCAAGCAGACGGGCTGAGTAAGCGGCTGGACCACTCTGGGGACTGCGGAGACCGACCAGACACCCAATAGGCATTATGTCATTCTCCGTTAGTTCCTTTCGAGGTACGGTCCCTCGCCCAAGCTGATCGCATACCTTGACGGGATCGGATAAGAATCTATTGGGAGACTCGTATAAGGTGGGCAAAATTTTACTGAGGAGGCAGATGGGCCGGGTAAATTTTAGTAAGTGGGCAGGAGGTGGTCCCAGGTAAATTTATCAATTTAACTGGAGGTGCCAGCCGTGTAAATTTATCTGATTGTTAATTGAGCAGAAGGCTTTGTGCCGGGTAAAGAACAGAGGTCAATTGCAGTCAAGTGGTATGAGTGGGACAACAGCAGCCCAACACAATATGTGTGAGAGTTTTCCAGACAAGGGAAAAGATTTGCGCATGTTGAGTGCAGCACTGAATAAGAAATTGGGGAACAAAATCTGGCCACTGGGGGGAACCTGGGATATTACCTCATGAGAACAAGCAGAAAATTTGCTAAGGAAAAGGAACTGTGGAAAGAAGTGGAAATTACTGAAAAGGGAATGGAAGGATAAGGCAGATGCAAAGTGGAACAGTACAGTATTAGCAAGTTGGTGGAATAATGCATGTGACAAAGGGATAGAGGTATGCACTGCAGAAGGAACGCCAAAGGTTGGGAGAGGCTAACAGCGGAGCATGAATGGGTGGATGGGCCCCGAAAACGAGAGCAGGGAAAACAACGTAAGCAAATCAAGGCCGGCCTAGATAGGAGAGCAGGGCAGGAACATCAGTCTGAAGTTCGAACTGATAGGGAAACAAGGGATCCCGAACCCATGTCTGGCATACTGACCCTGTTTGAGGACAGTGACTGTGATGCTGAGTGCATAATGTGACTCCACAAGATTTATTCGCTCTGCTGCATGATTCTCTCAGCTGATGAGGGGCGGAAACGGAAGGCAGAACTGAGATACCAAACCTACCTGGAGTTACAGGCGGGAATCCATAATGAGAATGAACAGACAGACCGGATCATTCAAGCCTTGGAAATGTCTCTCCAGCAACCTGTAAACATCACTAAAGTACGTCAAAGCAAACCTAAGCCTGGAGAATCGGGACCAGTCTTTTGGGAGCGAATTATGGCCTGCTAGAGCACTTTCACAGGAGACCGAGTCTTTAATGATGGGAATCTGTTCCCCAGTGTAAAGCCTTACTGCTCCAATGCTTACCAACTAAGTTAGCCAACATGATTAAGACAAATAATATGGATTGGCCTGACAAAGACCAAAATGGAATGTGACGAGCTTTGACCCGACTTTCGAATCCCGATCGACCCCGAAGGGAACTAATATTAAAGGTAAATATGCTCAGCGGGAAGAAGGACGCGAGCGGGCTATATCTGGGGATCAGAAATGGGAACAAAAACATACCAAGGGACAGGTGGGGACAATAGCCCATTTAGAAATTGACAAAGGATGCTTCCAACCAGGAGTATCACCCCTCAGGAAGAGCCCAACGTAATATTGCAGGTTGCTGGAATTCCGTTTATTATTGATATGGGGGTAACCACATCCACTCTCGATCAGGAAATGGTATCAGAAAATGGAAAACAGCTATCAGACAATCGGTCTGTCTGGGTTCAAAGGCAGGGCACGTACGTATTCACGCACCCAGCCACGGCAGGTGGAATTCCAGGGGAACCAGTGTGAGGTTTCATTTACTGTCACCACCAGTCGGGTGTGTAATCTAGCAGAGAGAGACTTGCTCTGTCCGTTGGAAGTCGAGATTCTCTGCGTGGACAAGGGTGTCACCCTGGGACTAGTGAACGACCGACATCTTCCCCAGTTACTGACACCCGCCCCCCCAGTGGTGGGCACTTAATCTGGACTGCGTTTGAACCCCTTCTGCCAGCGGCCGACCGTCATGTGACTCTGTGCTATGACCCTCCGGGGTGCTCAACTGAGGAAAGCCAATACTATGCACCCCTCGAGGGACAGAAGTTCCCAGTCACGGTGATTGGAGAGGTTAAAGGAAAGGAGGTCAGCGCATTACTGCCTGAAGTTCCGGATTTCCTTTGGCGACAGACAGGACTGGTGCTTCCCTATATCACTGTCTGGGTTTGCCCTGGGTTAAAGCCAAAGAGCCCAGAGTTCAATTCAGAAGGTTCAAAGGAACATCTAAACAAGCCTGATGCATTTTGGAAACAAGTCCTGTGGACTGATGAAGTTAAGATAGAACTCTGTGATGGCAATGAGAAAAGGTAAGTTTGGAGAAAAAAGGGTGCAGAATTTCATGAGAAGAACCCTTCTCCAACTGTTAAGCACGGGGATGGATCGATCATGCTTTTGGCTTGTGTTGCAGCCAGTGGCACAGGGAACATTTACTGGTAGAGGGAAGAATGAATTCAATTAAATACCAGCAAATTCTGGATGTAAACATCAAACTGTAAAAAAGCCGAAGATGAAAAGAGGATGGCTTCTGCAACAAGATAATTTTCCTAAACACACCTCAAAATCCACACTGGACTACCTCAAGAGGCACAAGCTGAAGGTTTGCCCAAGGCCCTCACAGTCTCCCGACCTAAACATCATCGAGAATCTGTGGATAGACCTCAGAAGGGCAGTGCATGCAAGACGGCTCAAGAATCTCACAGAACTAAAACCCTTTTGCAAAGGAAGAATGGGTGAAAATCCCCCAAACAAGAACTGAAAGACTCTTAGCTGGCTACAAAAAGCATTTACAAGCTGTGATACCAGCCAAAGGGGGTGTTACTAAGTACTGACCATGCAGGGCGCCCAAACTTTTGCTTCAGGCCCTTTGCCTTTTTTGTTATTTTGGAACTGTAAAAGATGGAAATTAAAAAAAAAGTTTCCTTGCTTAAAATATTACTGAAATGTGTGATCTTTAACTTATGTCTTTTGGAAATCAGTTCAACTTTTACTCGTTTAACAGTAACAGAAACTTTGACCGGGGTACCCAAACTTTTGCATGCCAGTGTAATTGAGCAGGCCTCCTTTGAATCGGCTGTCTCTGCCCAGAAGGCTGAGCTGTTTGCTCTGACTCCTGCCTGTATCCTAGCAACAGACTAAAGTGTGGACTTTTACACAGACTCCCGTCATGAACTGACTACGGGGCTTTGGGGATTCCTGACTTCCTCTGGCCACCGCATTAGTAATGCTACCTTTGTGAACAACTTACTCACCGCTCTACAGCTACCTCGAGTTTTGACTATTATTAAATGTGCTGCCCATACTGGGGAGTGTGATGAGATGTTCCAGGGTAATGTTAGGGCTGATGCAGCGGCCAAACAGACAGCCATGAATCTCACACTTTTAATCCCCTGGGGAACCCAGCAAGCTCCTATTAGACAAAATCTAAGCACGGGTATGCCAGACATGGGGGAAATACGTAACTAACAGGGGGACGCCCCTGAAGGAGAGCGCAAACTATGGTCCCAAATGGGTTGCCACCTCGAACCTCAGACCAATTTATGGGTGACCCCTGCGGGACAGGTCTGTGTTCCCTCTGTGTTCTTACCTATTTTTATAGATCATGTACATAATTATACACGCTTGCGCAAGGAGGAAATGGTTAATACATTATTACAACCTTGACTTCCAGAAAGCAGCTGAAAAACGAGCCAAAGCATGCTTAAACTGTAAAAAAAAACAAATGCTGGAAAGGGGATGCCTTGTGGTTCCGGAACTACCCCGTTGCCTGGTGGATGTTTTTCTTGTTTGCAATTTGATTTTATAGAATTACCTAGAGTACATTGTTATAGGTATTGCTCAGTGATAGTAGATGTATTTAGCAGATCGATTGAAGCTGTTCCTACAACTAATGATACCACTATGACTGTTGTGAACATATTGCTAAAAGAAATAACTCCTCACTATGGACTTCCAGAAATGATAAGCCAGGACAATGGGCCAAAATAAATGAGGAAATCTGTAAAGAACTTGCTATAAAACAGCAGTTCCATTGCACCCATCATCTGAAAGCAGCGACATATGGAACGAGCCAATGGTACTTTGAAAGATAAGTTGGCAAAACTTACACAAGAAACTGGATTGACCTGATTGAAGGTTTTACCCTTAGTCCTATTCCATATGAGAATCACGCCATCAAGTAAGAAATCACCGGCAGAAATTATCTACGGGAAGCCCATGAGAACCCATGGGGACCCTGACCTTGTTTGCCGCTCCTCCCTGAGAGCTTACCTGCAACATTGGATATGCATACCTTGGGGGAGGAGATGGGAAAATACTTATGCAAATTAACAAAAACTCTCCAAAGCTTGCATTCACAGGTACGACAGGCCTATCGAGAGGACGAAACCCAAACTAAAGGTGACTACTCCACTATCCAGCCTAGAGAATTGTCCTGCTCAAGAACTGGGATGGTAATGTTACAAATGTGACGCAACTCTGAGGGGCCGAAGGGTACAAAGTCGCCCACTCCTTTTTGAGAATCGTAAGATCGCTATTAATTCGGGTCTGAGACCCAGGAAATGAGAGAGAGACGTCCAGAATACACAGGGTTTGGAATGTGTCCTGACCTCAGCGAAACGGAACCACTGATAACGGCCATTGTCTCTTGGAGATGGAATTGTGTATTGAGTACTGTACTATTCATTGAAACCCCTCAGGGGACAACCAGAGTGGGCTGGTTGAGGGATTGCATCATCCCAACCTGATTGACACCTGAGACCTCGTTAGTAAGGATAAAAGAGGGTCTGGGAAAAAACCCCTTTAGACGCACCAGGAGAAACGCTAGAGATCCCGTGACAGCGTTTGATAGCGACAGCCGGTGAGGGCTCGAGTGCGTCCTCCCTTGCCAGGGTCGTGGGCTCATCACGGAAGAACGGTTTAGCTAAAGGAGAGGCCACAAGTGAATGGCCACACCAACGAGACTCCGACGGATCGAAATCATAAAAGGAAAGCCGGCAAGTTTTTCTCCAAATCTCTCTCTCTCTCCAACCATTGCAACCCAGCGGTCCCCCAAAGGCTGCAGCCTGCAAGAACTGAGTGAACTTTATATTTCCATCGGACAACACATTATCCCCCAGACAACGATAGAGCTATTTCTTATGATTATTATTATACCCACACTTTTAGATTTAGTATTGACGATGTATATTATCTGTATATTTGCATTGTGAGTATATTTGCATTGATATTATTTTTGTGTATTTTTACTAATAAATACTGTTAAAAATAGTACCATCAGACTTCAACGGACGTCTCCATCTTTGCTGGTAAGTGACACAGTTATGGGGTTCATAACAGTAAGAAGTTGGGACCGAGGTGGAGAGGACTGTACCAAGTGCTACTGACAACACCTCCTGCAGTGATGGTGGAAGGGCAGCTCCGGCGGATACATCGAACGGACTGTAAACACGTTACTGGCAGAACTGATAAGGACTGGAAAATGTACTGGTTAATGCTGATTTTAATGACCCTAAGGGAACCTGCCCCTGTCTCGGGAGGCCCCCAGTTTAACACTTTCCTGTCCCTCTGCCACACCTATGCTGAGCAAGTTGAGCGGGGAGCACATTGGGTATGTGCCCGGATTCTCCAACAGGGTAAGACTATGTCAGTGGTGCCTCTGAATACTAGCGGAGTCAATTCAGTTCTGGTGTTTTCTGATAGCCGTAATGGTAGCATTGTCAATTGCACCATATCCAGGTCTGGAAGGCGAGACTGGGGATGGTGTTGCTTTGAGGGTTGGAGTCGTAGATCTCCTCCACAAGACTTCTCCAAGCTATGGCCGGGGATAAGAGTTACATCTCCAGCAGTGGTTCGTACTACTTGTTGTGTAACCAGAATGAGAGTGCACCTTATCAAGTGGGAAGTAGTAACTGTACCAAGAGTCAAACTTATGATACCCCTGGACCACTAAATGGAGCTTATTGGGTTTGTGGAAATGGGGCCTATCCCTGGCTGCCGGGAGAAAGAACAGGGCAGCGGAATGGAATCACACCCTACCAGACGGGTTCTCGAGGGGGGACGAGGGTTGGAGTGGTTGTTGCTACTTGGCCGACCTTGTGCCACACTTGAGGATCCTGGCTCAGCCTCAGGATCAACCCCATTGGAACAGGCAACGAAGGGGTATAACCGAATCTGAGAGATTATGGATGATTCCCTCTCCCTCCTATGGGGTAGTCAGAAATTCCAGTGAAATAATTAATTTACCAGCCACTCTAGAAGAATTGGCCAATAATACAGCTGGAGCACTGACTGACACTCAAGTACAGGTAACTGAGATGATTGCAATTCGCCAAACAGTGCGACAGAATCGGATGGCCCAAGTCTTTATATTAGCAGAAAAAGGAGGGACCTGTGCTATCATAGGTAAGGAATGCTGTACCCATATCCCTGACGAATCTTCCAATGTTACTGGCTTGTCTAAACACAGAACCCAAGAGATTCCGAAAATTCAAGATGTTGGCAATAAGCTGCACAATTTTGGGACCAGTAAGGCAGGGGGGTGGCCCTGGCCTTTCAATATATTCGGGGACTTCTGGGGGTTGTTTTAGCATTTTGAAGTCTGATTGTATTAGTTTTGATTATTGTCTGCATCCTTCGGTGCCTTTGGCCATGTTTTGTATCATGTTGTAGAAGCAGAACCCCATAACCATATGCCCTCTGCTTTGCTTTTACTTTGGCTTTGAAGGAGATCTAGACCTCATATGGAGCCAGTGATGATTAATGGAGAATGATTGGAGCAGGTTAAGACCTACAAGTATCTGGGAGTACAGTTAGACGAGAAGCTAGACTGGACTGCCAACACAGATGCCTTGTGCAGGAAGGCACAGAGTCGACTGTACTTCCTTAGAAGGTTGGCGTCATTCAATGTCTGCAGTGAGATGCTGAAGATGTTCTATAGGTCAGTTGTGGAGAGCGCCCTCTTCTTTGTGGTGGCATGTTGGGGAGGAAGCATTAAGAAGAGGGATGCCTCACGTCTTAATAAGCTGGTAAGGAAGGCGGGCTCTGTCGTGGGCAAAGTACTGGAGAGTTTAACACCGGTAGCTGAGCGAAGGGCGCTGAGTAGGCTACGGTCAATTATGGAAAACTCTGAACATCCTCTACATAGCACCATCCAGAGACAGAGAAGCAGTTTCAGCGACAGGTTACTATCGATGCAATGCTCCTCAGACAGGATGAAGAGGTCAATACTCCCCAATGACATTAGGCTTTACAATTCAACCGCCAGGACTTAAGAACTTTTTAAAAGCTATTATTAATGCTTTTTGAGATAGTGATTTAGATGCATATCATATTTTTTACTGAGTTAAGTATTGTATGTAATTAGTTTTGCTACAACAAGTGTATGGGACATTGGAAAAAAAAGGTTGAATTTCCCCATGGGGATGAATAAAGTATCTATCTATCTATCTATCTATCTAATGGCAACATCCTCTCCATGTCCACTGTATCCAGGCTTTTCAGCATTCGTAAGGTTTACTTAACCATACATCCCACACCATCCCCACCGTCCCTCTGAACTCCATTGAGCACAGGTCCAGAACCATCAAATGCTCCTCATACATAAAGCTGATCATCCCTGAGATTATTCAGGTCAAACTTGTTAGTAACTGCACTGAACACATTCCCAAGTATAACAGACAATCAGGAAATTTAAACCATTCCAGAGTGAATGGAATAAAAAGAAACTGGATTCACCAGAATCACTCAACAGGTAAGGAACTGCTGTGGGGAGAGCAACAAAGTTAACGATTCAGGTTCACAGTCATTTGTCAGAATGGATTCAAAATTTATCATTTTTAGTGCAGATCTCCAGCAACCTGAGTTTCTGTTTGATTTCCACTGTCTGACAGACAGGTGACAGCGAGGAGGAATTTCCAAACAGTTCAAACACTGAACACTCCCCCCCCCCACCCCAGGTCTATTTCTACTGGTTCAAACACAGACCAGCCCATTTACTCACAGCCTCTCCTTGAGAGGGATGGAATATAAACTCATTCTCTCCTCAGATTAGCAGCATTGCTTCCAAAGGAACTGAACTCCAGAAAAAAAAAACCATTTGATCCCAGAGCAGAAATACTCGCTCAACACCTCGTAAACCTGGGCAGCTTGATCCCCGAGTCCATGTTACTTGGATCTAAACAGGGGTGCAGTGCTGCCGGAGCTCACCGGAGCATCACCCCAGCACCTCTGTAAAAAAATCAAAATAAACAAGCGGGGAATTTAACAGCGGCTGCATATTAAATTGAGGGAATTTTACGGAAGCGGGGGTTAGGGAGAGGGGTTGGTGGCTGGTGAGGAAAATATCACTAATAACATTAGCATAGGATATTGGATTGTTTTTGGTGAAATCCTGGAGCTGTCACTGTGGTGGTCCGTGGATTACTCGCTAATACAAAAGTAAATTTTTCTCACTAACAACATTATGGCTTCTAAGCAAACAACATTATTTCACTTGCTTGATAATTAGATTTGATGATAATTAGAGAATGCAACCATGCAATACTTTGTCTTATTATTAAATTAAGTATTATATGTTGTATTGTACCAGTTATATACTGAAATGCAGTGATTGGCTATAATCTTGTTAATGTCTTATTTAGCACTGCATTTCTGTGGAGCTCTGGAAATCATATATATTTCTTTCATCTTGGTATAGTGGTTGACATTATAAAAAGCGCTATTCATTCATATATATATATGTATATAATACACACACACACACACACACACACACACACACACACACACACACACACACACACACACACACACACACACACACACACACACACACACACACACACACACACACACACACACACACACACACACACACACACACACACACACACACACACACAATCTGTGTACCTGCTCATTACATGAATGGGACAAGGAAGTTGCCCAGTACACGAAAGGAGCAGGTACACAAATACACAAATTGGGTGACATACTAGCGGTGATTGATAAGTTTGTGGCCTACGGTGAAAGGAGTCAATTTTACAAAACCTAGCAATTTTCAATTATCTGTAACAGAAAAAGCACAAAACTGATTAACTTTCTGCATAATCACTCAAAGAGTTGAACTGCACGTGCAGGTACCGAGAGCTGTATAACTTTCAGCCGCGAACTTATCAATCACCCCTCGTACAGCTCAGGTTGGGGGGAGGAGCTACCCAGACAGAATAGAAGGTGCAGATCCTGGACTTTGAGGATGGCTTTAACTTGGCAGAAGAGGAGGTGATGGATTGACACGTCGGAACGGGAATGGGAATGCGAATTGGAATGAAAATGTTTGGACACCGGGAAGTCCCGCTGGGAGCGGACAGTTCAAAGGTCAGTTTATTATCAAAGCACGTATCCATGAAGAACTCTTGCAGTTTTTTTTCTTCTCCAGAGAACCACAAAACAAAGAAAGAGCATGAAAGTCGTTCAGAGAGAAAAATCAAACTCCCACCCCACCCCCCGCATCAAAAAGAACGGCATCCCGATCATCAACCCCCAAAACCCACCCCTCCCGCACAAAAGGGAACAATAACATCGATCCGCCCCCCAAGAAAACAACCCTACCCCGCACAACTGCGCAGGAGCTGGTGTCACCAGTGTAGAGGCGGCCGCATCGGGAGCAGCGGACACAATAGGCGACCCGGGAAGATTCACAGGTGAAGTGTCGCCTCACCTGGAAGGATGTTTGGACAACGGAGAGAGTTCGGCCGTCCGGCCCTTTCACTGTGACTCCCTGAACTCCACATCAAATCCGTCCAAACGAATCTGGGCGAACTTTAATGACCAATAAATATAAATCCTGTCAGCGATCAGCTGTCTGAATGAATGACTGACTTTAAAGAGGAAGGGGTGTCTATGGTCCACATTGTCAGGGTGTTGAGTTTACCAGGAGACAAAGACTGCAGGGACGAGAGGTTTTCTGTTGACTGTGTGTGGACCCCGCTGGCAATTCTGGTGTTGTGACCCGAATCGAGACAAACACCACGCTGCCCACTCCACCAACAACACTGCACAGCCGGACACATAACAGGGGGCTTTACATCTCACAACACTGGATTCAGTGATGAAACCCGTGATTAATGTTGTTGTCCCACTGAAATCATCAGAAACGTCCATTAAGGTGTTTTTAATTACAAGCGCTCCCACACAAGTGCAGCCAATGTTTCTGGATGTGTGACCCATTTATGTGAGAATTTAGCTTTTTGATTCATCAGAGCTTCCCATAAATATGTACAGTTCAGCTAAGCTTCACTCCAGAATTTCCAGAGCAACAACCCAGTCAAATGGTTCCACACAATTAAAATGGTTTATTACATTTGTATTAATTTTAAATTTTGTACAACCTATTTAATTTAACTATAGAATATGTATATTTTTGTAATTCATAGCTGTTAAAATCTATTGTTATGAGTTAGGTTCTACTGCTGCCGCAGAGACAACAAATTTCATGACATGTGCCGGTCTGATATTGATTCTGATATTGATATGGGAGACCCACCACCGGTCACCTGATCCCAGTTACCGCAGATCGTAATGCGAGGCTGAAGCCTTTTCTATTTATTGGTATTCCTCAGAAAAGTCTACAGTTAAGTTTCCTTCTGTGGTTCCAAAGCAGAAGCTCAGTCTGTCTAATATTTCCACACAATTAAAATGGGGATATTGTTTATTATCATCACGTACTGAGCTACAGTGAATAGCTTGCCTGACGTACCAGCCACACAGATCAATACATTACGACAGTACATTGAGTTGATATACGACAAAACAATAACTGTAACAAAGCATTATGGCTGCAGAGAAAGTGCAGTGTAGATAGACATATGGTGCAGGGTCACGTCGAGTTACATTGTGAGGTCGATTACATTTTATCATTCATTTGGCTTATAACCACAGACAGGAAGCCGTCCTTGAGCCGGGTGGTTCGCACTTTAAGACTTTTGTATCTCTTCCCCGATGGGGGAGCGGGTTTGCAGCAAGAATGTCCAGATTGTGAGGATGTTTGAGTACATGGCCCGCTTTTCCGAGGCAGGGGAAGTGTAGGAAGAGGCCATGGAGGGGAGGCTTGTTTCTCTGATGTTCTCTGTTCTCCAAAGTTCTCTGCAGTTCCTTGCAGTCATGGGCAGAGCAGTAGCCATACGAAGGTGTGAAGTATCGACAAGAAGCTCAGAGACCTCGGCCTTCACCCTGTCTTGTGCAGCTGGATCCTGGACTTACTGTTAGATTGCCAGCAGGTGGTAAGAGTGGACTCCCTCACCTCTGTCTCTCTGACCCTCAGAACACATACCCCTCAGGGGTGTCTCCTTGGCCCCCTCCTTTACTCTCTGTGCACCCACGACTTGTGTCGCCACTCACAGCTCCAATCTGTGAATTAAATTTGTTGACGACACTACATTGATTGGCCTAATCTCAAATAATAACTTTCAATCAATCTCCTGACAACTCGGTCCAAACAAACTTTTCACCCTTCTTCAGGAGATTAGTCAGCGGAAGAGCAATACCAGCAAAGTTCTTACAGAACTTGCGATAATATCCAACCATTCCCAGAAACCTTCCAAGAGCCTTGTTACCAGTCGGAATAGAAACTTCAGAAAATTGCCTGGACTTTTGCCTGAACAGGAGCTAACTTGACTTGACCTACAACATAGCCAACATAGGTCACAGTGGCATGGCCAAATTCACTCTTAGGTAAGTTAACTGTAAGGCTGGCCTGGGAAAGCCTGTCAAACAGCTTTTCTACTGCAGAGATACGGTCATTCCAAGTGTTGCTCCCTGTGACTAAGTCATCAGTATCGGTATCTGTGTGCTCCAACCCTCGAATTACAGAATCAATCATTCCCTGGAATGTTCCTGGGGCATTTTTCATTCCAAACAGCAAAACATTGTATTCGTACAACCCAGATGGTGTCACAAACACAGAAATTTCTCTACCTCCGTCCGTCAATGGAACACACCGATACTCTTTCAACAGATCAGTCTTTGTTAGAAATATAGCTTTTCCAACCTTACGATGCAATCATTCAACCGAGGGATAGGATAGGCATCTGTTTTTGTTACTGCATTTACCTTTCCATAATCAGTGCAAAATCTAGCAGTGTTATGCATATATAGTTTTAAATATATATTTCCCAAACTTGGGTGGGAAATGATACAGTCTTACGCTGGTGTGGTAAGGATATTCAGTTCAGTTCACGGGATTGAAGTGAGTGAGAGATTTGGCATCCAAGTAAACAGGTGTCGATGTTCTCCGAATCTTCCAATTTAGTCAAACGTGACCAACTAAAGAGCTTCGTCTTCAAGTGACAATCTACCAACCCAGCCAAGGGTTTTCAGCAGATTTCACAGGGTTGCTCTGACATGCACTAATAGTCACAGACCGATTCCTCTTAACCGATCCTCAACCCCAAACGCGTGGACATTTTAAACTTCAGTGACAACTCTTCCCACTAGCCTTTGTGTGTCTGCGTGTCCTACGAAACAAACAGCAACACTCCTTTAAATACCATTGTGCTGAACACCAGCTGTCCATCATGCAGGCTCTCCACTCTATCTGTCTCTGTAACAAGCTGCTTGTGCTTGTCTCTCTATCTCTCTCCCTCTCCCTTATAGACATGGTTCTTAAAGGCACAGTCCATAATCACAGGCAATTTACACTTTTCTACATTCATGCAATATGTGTGTTGTTTAATTGGTTTGCCTTGACCAATATCTATGTCATATACTGTGACCGTGGTTTGCTTGGGAATGGCGGGAAATAAATCTTTAAACTTCAGAATTAATTTCTGTTATTGTTGCTTTGGCTGCAGATGAGCCAACTTATTATCAATGTTTTCTTGAACAACCGAGTTCATTAGCCTAACTGGGACCGTGTTTGGCTTGTGAAAAGTCTCAGACGAGTCAATTGTTTCATTCTCAGGGTTGCCAGATTCATATGTTTTGACAACAACACTCACAGATGGTGCCTGCTAGTCAACATAAGGCTTTATCTTATTTATGTGTACCACCTGTGTTATTTTACATTGGTCTGGTCTTTTAATAACATAATTCAGATAGTTAACTTGAGAGACTATTTCATACGGTCCATTGAGTTTCGCCTTAAGTGGGTTCAGCCACATTGGAAATAAGGCAAGCACCTTAACCCCACCTGGTATTTTCTTTCACAAGTCTGCTTATCAAACAAAAACTTCATTGTGTTTCGACAAATCTTTAAATTTTGTCTTACTAGACTACAGGACTGGTGTAGTTTGTTTTTGAACTTCAAAACATAGTCTAAGAAGTTAACATGTACATCCCATCAATCCACTGTTCCTTTAACAAGGTCAAAGGTCCCCTCACGCAGTGACCAACTACAAATTCAAATGGACTAAAGCCCAGTGATTCCTGTACCAACTCTCTTACTGCGAACAAAAGCAAATGTATTCCTTCATCGCAGTCTTTTCCATTTTCAACACATTATGTCTTAATCATTGTTTTGAGGGTAGAATGAGATCTTTCTAAACCCCTTGTGATTCTGGATGGTATGCAGATGATGTAATTCGTTTAGCTCCCAGTTCATAAACTACCTGCTAGAATAATCCAGATGTAAAATTACTTCCTTGATCAGACTGGAATTCTTTAGGTAAACCAAATAAAGTAAAAAACTTGGTAAGAGCCTTTGCCACATTTTAGCTTTAATATTCCTGAGAGGTATTGCCTCTGAGAATCTGGATGCAGTACACATAATAGTTAGCAAATACTGATGGCCAGCTTTAGTCTTTGGCAATGGGTCAACACAATCCACTGTAACTTTGGAAAAGGGTTCACCGAATGCAGGTACAGGCCACAGTGGGGCCACTGGGGTGACCTGATTAGGTTTACCCACAACTTGACAAGTGTGGCAGGTTCTGCAAAAGATCACAACATCTTTCCTCAAATTCGGCCAGTAAAATTCCTTCATAATCCTTTTTACAGTTTAATTCACTCCAAAATGGCCACCTAAGGACATACTGTGGGCCAAAGTTAAATTTTCAGTCCTGTAAACATTAGGAACTACAACTTGGTGAACAATTGCCCATTCCTCACTCACAGGTGTAGCAGGTGGCATCCACTTCCTCATTAACACTCCATCCTTGGGATAATACCCTACTGGCACTTTCTTAATCTCATCATCAGAGAGAGCTGTTTCTTTTAAAGCTTCAATCTCAGGGTCTCGGTTCTGTTCTGCTATAAACTCCTTCCTAGACAGGGATACGTCTTTCTCATCAGACTGTCTACATGAATCCTGTTGAAATAATGAAGGCAGAAAAGTCCCTGACAAGTCAGCATAATCTGAATCCCGATTTTGGCTATCACTGGTATCAGAATCATGCTGCACAGTACTGTCTGCGTCGGCAGACTTTTTAGCCATACTGTGAGTTACTGCGCAGGAAGGATAAATGATAAAATCCATCTGTGGGTCGTCAGTGGTTGGTTTAGTTGTCAACTGCACTACAGGAACAACTTTACCATCTGCCAGGTCATTCCCTAACAGCAAAGTAACATCTTCCACCAGTAAACTGGAGCACAATCTGATCTTAACAGGTCTGGAAACCAACCCTGACTGTAAAGGTACCTTGGGCAATGGCACAAAAACCACGCTGCCCCCAATGCCTTTAATAAGATTTACCTCACCAGTGTCAGTCTCATCACCAAACTTTAGAACGCTGTCTCATATAAGTGACTGAGAAGCCATCAGAGACGCACCTTTTGAATTCTTCAATTACAACCAACTCTTTCAAGCTGTTAAAATCATCATTTATATTTTTATATCTGCACCAGCCAAAACACAAACTTCTCACAAGAAAATTCCATACAAGTCTGGTTCACACATTTCCTTGAATTTCTAAACTTTTGCCTGTATGATTCTGGGACCAACTTGTAAGTTTGAGCAGTCTGTTTCACTATGTCATAATCAGCTGCTTCATCAACTGTCAAAGCAGAATAGGCTTGCTGAGCCTTTCCCTCAATTACACATTGTAAGAGAATAGGCCAACCCTTTTTGGCCACTTTAAACTCTGAGCAACTTCTCAAAATGCTGAAAGTATTTATCAACCTCTGCCTCATCAAGTGGAGGTACCAATTTAACTTCCCGACTGTCCTCAAACTTATCACCAGAGTCTAACGCTAGACCCCTTTTCTGCAATCTCTCTATGTTTTCCAGCTCGAACACCCTCTGTCTTTCTGCTTCCTCCCTCTGTTTTTCTGCCTCTCTGGCCTCAAACTGCCTCTGCCTTTCCGCAGCCTCCATCTTTAACTTTTCTAACTTGTAATGGAGCTCAAGCTCACTAGGTTTACTTTCAAGAAACACCTCCAACTCCTCCACTTTAAACACACCTCAGATACATGATGTTCAGCTATAATCCTCTGCATCTGTGCCTTCCTCAGTGTCAATTTCACCTTAGCAAGTTTAAACCTTTTCACAATACACAACAACACGATCCTTCTGGCGTCCTCTAATGCCTCAGAGGTTGGTGCTTCCAGACATTTATCAACATCCATTGCTGCTGATTTTGCAGACAAATAAATCAAAAGGGATTTCCCCAATGAAATCAATAATTAATTAATCAACACGCCCTCAAATTTGTTCATATCCCAGATGCAGGCCCCAATTTTGTTATGAATAAAAATTTAGAAACTAAAGTTTTAGAAATTAACCAGGAACAATAGACTACTGGAGTCTAGTTTTGATGTTAAAACCACTATCTTTATTAGTATCTACTTACAATAAAGTAAATTAAGCAAGATACTAGCAAAAGTTAACAGTTTTATGTGTATATATGTGTGTGTAAATTGTTACGTACCCCATAACTGGGTCACTTACCAGCAAAGATAGAAAGGTCCATTGAAGTCTGATGGTACTATTTTTAACAGTATTTATTGATAAAAATACACAAAAATAATATCAATGCAAACATACATAATATACGTTGTCAATGCTAAATCTAAAAGCACGGGTATAATAATTATCAATAAGAAATAACTCTATCGTTGTGTAGGGGATAATGTATTGTCCGATGGAAATATAAAAGTCACTCAAGTTCATGCAGGCTGCAGCCTTTTGTTGGAGTCAAGAGAGACAGATGTTTTAAACTTGCCTGCTTTCCTTTTTATGATGTCGATCCTTCGAGAGTTCCGTTTTTGTAGTCGGTCCTTTAGCTAAGCCGTTCCGTGGAAAACTCATCATCCGGGCAAGGATGGACACACACACGTGTCACCACCGGCAGTCGCTATTAAATGCTGTCACGGGATTTCTATCGTTTCTCCTGGTGCCTCTAAAGGGGTTGTTCCCCAGACCCTATTTTATGCTTACTCACGGGGTCTCAGATGTCAATCAGGTTGGGATGATGCAATCCCTCAGCCAGCCCCCTCGGCTCATTCCCTGAGGGCTTCAAATAAATAGTACAGTACTCAATACACAATTCCGTCTCCAAGAGACAATGGCCATTTCCCGTGGCTTCGTATCGCTGAGGGGCCAGGACGTTCCAAACCACATGTGGACTCTGCGTGTCTTTCTCTCATTTCCTGCGTCTCCTGACCTGAATTAATAGCGATCTTGCGATTCTCAAAAAGGTGGGGGCTACTTTGTACCCTTCAGCCCCTCAGAGTTGGGGCACAGGTGTAACAAAATATAACTCCCAAACTATTGAGCTCGGGGAAAACAAGGCTTAGAGTCTTGAGATGGTAAAGTCTGGAAGTTCAGTTCATGCACGGAATAGGTGATGAAAGAGAGATATTTGTAATCCAGGGTAAATGTCGAGAGAAGGCAATTACGTCGAATTCCAAAGGTTCCATTGTGGTGAAACGAGAGAACAGTTGCTGTAGATTTTATGCTTCATCGTTTCAAATCCACATACGAATTATCACCGAAGGTGACTTGTCACAAGGGGTATCGCCTTCAAGTGAATTATCACACCACACCCAGCCAAGCGTTAACACATAAGTAGTCTTCACAGGATACCCCAAATCCGATCCACACCTATGGATCAAATGAGGTGATAACCACACATTCGATGTATGGTGAATCAACACTTAACCCACCTTTGTGGGCATAGGAAAGCTCTAAACAGTGACCCTTGGCCACTAGTTCCCTGGTTTCAATCCTTCCATTTTTCCTCCGTCTTCTCAGCCTGACTCTGAGTGTGAGTCCTCGGTTAAAACCAAACAAGCTTTGAGCGATGTAAACAAGCTGCAAGCCCGACTGATTTGCCTTCTTAATCACTCTCTCTCTTAAAATGAATGTCCTCAGCAAGCAAAAGCAAGGAATTAATAAGAACGTGAACTGACTGGTGTGCCAGTAGTTGGGATGACTGAATGAATCCTTTCCAACATTCTGTGCAGGTGAATAGTTCAGAATGTGTGAACTGACTGGTGTTTCTGTAGGGTGGAGGACTGAGTGAATCCCTTCCCACAGACTGAGCAGGTGAACTGTTTCTCCCCAGTGTGAACTCGCTGATGTACCTTCAGTTTAGATGATTGAGTGAATCCCTTCCCACAGACTGAGCAGGTGAACGGTTTCTCCCCGGTGTGAACTGACTGATGTCTCTGCAGGTTGGATGAATCAGTGAATCTCTTCCCACAGACTGAGCAGGTGAATGGCTTCTCCCCAGTGTGAACTCGCTGGTGTGTCAGTAGGTGAAATGACCGAGTGAATCCCTTCCCACAGACTGAGCAGGTGAACGGTTTCTCCCCAGTGTGAACTCGATGATGCACCTTCAGTTTAGATGATTGAGTGAATCCCTTCCCACAGACTGAGCAGGTGAACGGTTTCTCCCCGGTGTGAACTGACTGATGTCTCTGCAGGTTGGATGACGAAGTGAATTTCTTCCCACAGACTGAGCAGGTGAATGGCTTCTCCCCAGTGTGAACTCGCTGGTGTGTCAGTAGGTGGGATGACCGAGTGAATCCCTTCCCACAGACTGAGCAGGTGAATGGCTTCTCCCCAGTGTGAACTTTCTGGTGACTCTGTAGGGTGGATGAATCAGTGAATCTCTTCCCACATTCTGAGCAGGTGAATGGCTTCTCTCCAGTGTGAACTTTCTGGTGACTCTGTAGGGTGGATGAATCAGTGAATCTCTTCCCACATTCTGAGCAGGTAAATGGCTTCTCTCCAGTGTGAACACGCTGGTGTCTCTGTAGGTGGGATGACTGAGTAAATCCCCTCCCGCAGTCTGAGCAGGTAAACGGCCGCTCCCCGGTGTGAACTTGCTGGTGAGCCATTAGGTCAAATGACCGAGTGAATCCCTTCCCACAGTCTGAGCAGATGAATGGCTTCTCCCCAGTGTGAACATGCTGATGACACTGCAGGCTGGATAACCGAGTGAATCTCTTCCCACATTCTGAGCAGGTGAATGGCTTCTCTCCAGTGTGAACACGCTGGTGTCTCTGTAGGTGGGATGACTGAGTAAATCCCCTCCCGCAGACTGAGCAGGTGAATGGCTTCTCCCCAGTGTGAACTTGCTGGTGTCTCACTAGTTTCGATGCCAAAGTGAATCCCTTCCCACAGTCTGAGCAGGTAAACGGCCGCTCTCCGGTGTGAACTTGCTGGTGAGCCATTAGGTCAAATGACCGAGTGAATCCCTTCCCACATTCTGAGCAGGTGAATGGCTTCTCCCCAGTGTGAACTCGCTTGTGTGCCATCAGGTCAGATGACCGAGTGAATCCTTTCCCAGAAAATCAGCAGATGACCAGCTTCTGACTGGTGTGTCCACAGGTGGGATGACAGACTAAGTGCTTTCTTACACACAGAACAGGTGAATGACCTTGCCCAGTGTGAACTTGCTGATGTACCTTCAGTTGAGATGACTGACTGAATCCATTCCCAATGTCTGAGCAGAAGAATGGGCTCTCCCCTGTGTAAAATGACGGGCGTGCCAGTTGGTCAAATGACTGAGTGAATCCTGCCCCGTAGTCTGATCAGGTAGGATGGTCGATTGGACCCCTTGCTTCACTTCTTAAATATCTAGACAGAGACAGCAAAACTGGTGTGCCATGTCTGAGCTTCCGGGAGACAAATTCCTTCTGATTTTTAACCTGTAAAGAGATTTACAAAATCCATCACTGGGTGTAGGACAACACTTCGGATGAGATTACTTGAGTTGTCAAGGTCTGATCCAGCATCACACTGTTACAGTGAGGTTCCACCCAAGTTGGACAGAGAAATCATCTTCTAACTGGGCACAGTGCTGGTATCTGGAATGACCATCAATTCTCTGATGCCCTTCTTGTTTCTATAGGAATGGGGCATTTCTGCGGTCTCCAATTTGTGCCTTGGCTCAGTTTGGCTCCCTCCATTGGTATTATTCCCTGTCCCTGCTGAGCTGCATGGGTGCCTGGCCACACAGTAACTGAAAAATTCTCACGCAAATAGTCTTTCTTGACGTGCAGCTGGGATTTTCTTATATGTATTATTAACTTAAAGTGCCACAGTTTTAATGCCTTATAAAAATTTCTTGCTGAGATGAATGGTTGGTCCGCACAGCTGTTAAAGGCTCTTGCAGAAAAGTACCAACAAAGAAACAGGCCCTTTGGGCTATCTAGCTTGTGCTAAACTATTTAAACTCCCCACTCTCACACCCCTACCATTCAGGTCCCTACACAAAACTCCTTAAATGTTGAAATCCAGCTCGCATTCACCATTTGTGTTGGCTGCTCATTTTGCACCCAGATGACCATCTGTGTGAAGAAGTTTCCCCTCATGTTCCCCTGAACATTTCACCTTTCACCCTTAACCCATGGCCTCTGGTTGTAGTTCCACACCATCTCCGTGGTTAAAGCCAGCTTGCATTTTATCTATGCCCTTCTATCACAATCAAATCTCCCCTCAATCTTCTACATTCCAAGGAATAAAGTCCTAACCTGTTCAATTTTTCCTCGTAACCCAAGTCCTCCAGACCTGGCAAAATCCTTGTAAATTTTCTCTGAACTCTCGGAACCTCTTTTACAACTTTCATCTATCTACTGTTGTCAGTGCTTTGGTTCATGAAGGCCAATGGGCTGAAATCTTTCTTTCCGTCTCTATCTAACTGTGATACCACTTTCAGTGAATTACAGACTTGTATTCCCAGGTCCCTTTCCTCTAAAACACTCCTCAGTGCCCAACCAGTCACTGTGTAATACCTACACTGGTAGGTCCTACCAAAGTGCAACACCTCACACTTGTCTGCATTAAATTCCATTTTCCATTTCTCAAACCATTTTTCCAGCTGGTCCAGATCGCACTGTAAGCCATGATAGTCTCCCTCGCTGTCCACTACACCCCAATCTTGGTGTCATCCACAAATTTACTGATCCAGTTAACCACACTATCATCCAGATTACTGATATAGATGACAAACAACAACAGATCAAGCACTGATCCCTATGACACACAACTAGTCACAGGCCTCCAGTCAGAGAGGCAATCATCTGCTACCACACTCTGGCTTCTCCCAAAGCCAGTGTCTCGTCCAATTTACTATCTCATCTTGAATGCTGAGTGACTGAACCTTCTTGACCAACCTCCCATATGAGACTTTGTCAAGTGCCTTGCCGAAGTCCATGTAGACAACATCCACTGCCTTGCCTTCATCCACTTTCCTGATAACTTCCTCGAGAAACTCTATAAGATTGGTGAGCCATGAACTACCAAGCACAAAGCCATGTTGTCTATCCTTAATCAATTCACATCTATCCAAATACTTATATATCCGGTTCCTGCACATAAGTTCCAATAACTTTCCCCCTACTGATGTCAAGCACACCAATGTACAATTTCTTAGTTTATTTTTAGAGCCTTTCTTGAACAGCGGAACAACATTGGTTGTCCTCCAATCCTCCACTACCTCACCTGTCACTAAGGATGATTTAAATATCTGTGCTTGGGCCCCGACAACTTCTGCACTTGTCTTCCAAAGGGTCCCAGGGAACAATTTGTCAGGCCCTGGGGATTTATCCATGGCAATTTGTCTTCAGACGGCAAACACCTCCACCTCTGTAATCTGTACAGTGTCCATGAACTTGATGCCGCTTTGCCTCACTTCTATAGACTCTGTATCCACCTCCTGAGTAAATACGAATGCAGAAAAAATCTCCCCCATCTATTTTGTCTCCTCATATGGATTACCATTCTGATTTTGTAAAGGATTATATTTTTCCCTTGCAATCTTTTTGCACTTAACATATCTGCAGAATCCATGAGGATTCTCCTTCACCTTGTCTGCTGGGGCAACCTCATGCCTTCTTTCATCAGAGTTCACTTGAATTTCCTGTATCTCATAAGTAGCCCATTTGTTCCTATCTGCCTGTATGCACCTCCTTTTTATTGAACTGGGAGATGAAAACAAAAGGGGTGATAGAGCTGCATGGTGGGGGGTGGGGGTAAGGGGGGTTAAACTAACGTCTCAGGGGGAATGGATGCCTGAATAACAGAACAGATAGTGGAGGGGTTGTGGAGACAGGTGTTGTTCAGACCTCAGACAAGGTCAGGAATGAAAAACGTTGAGCATGGTGCAGTGTATATGCTGAGCCCTGTATATCTCAATGCAAGGAGCATGATAGGAAAGGTGGATGTGTTCAGGGAATGGATCAACACCTGGAATTAAGATAGTAGGATCTGTCAACTGTGGACTGGGACAGGCTGCTTTATGGCAAAGGTTTGCTTGGTAAGTGGGAGGCCTTCAAAGCGAAATTTTGAAAGTACAAAGCGGGTATGTGCTTGTCAGAATAAAAGGTAAAGATAGAAACTGCAGGGAACCTTGGATTTCAAGAGATATTGAGACCCTGGTGAAGCACAAAATGGAGTTTCATAACAGGGATAGGCAGGCAGGTTCTTATGAAGTATAAAATATACAAGAGAACACAGAAGAGATAAATCAGGATGGCTAAAAGCAGGCATGAGGTTGCCATTGCAGAAAAGATGAAGGATAATCCTCAGGGATTCCAGAGATAGATTAAGAGCAAAAGGATTGTAAGGCACAAAGTTGGTTCTCTGGAAGACCAGAATGGCAATCCACGTGTGGAACCAAAGCAGATGGGGGAGATCTTAAATATGTTTTCATCTCTATTTACTCAGGAGATGGACAAAGGTTCTATTGGAGTGTGAAAAAGCCACATTAAAATTGTAGACCCTGTACAGATTAAAGAAGAGATGTTATTTCACTGTTCAACATAGAACATTGAGCATAGAAATCTACATCATATTCCAGGCCATTCAGCCTACAATGTTGTGCCAACCACATAACTTACTCTAGAAACTGCCTAGAATTTCCCTAGCACAGAGCCCTCTATTTCTCTAAGCTCCATGTGCCTATCTAAGAGGCTGTTAAAAAACCCTATTGTATCTACCTCAACCACCACTGCTGGCAGTGGATTACATGCACACACTATTTTCTAGGTAAAAAACTTACCCTTGCCATCCACTCAGTAACTATTTCCAAGCACCTTAAAACTATGTCCCCCTGTGTTAGCCATTTCAAACCTGGGGGGAAAACCTCTGGCTATCCACACGATCAATGCCCCTCATCACTTTATAGCCCTAAAAAAGGGTCTAAACATCAGAAAGTAAATTATACATTGCTTTGAGGATCTGTTAGAATTATGAGGGTATAGATAGGGTAAATGCAAACAGCTTTTTCCACTGAGGTTGGGTAGGATGACAACCAGAGGTCATGGGTAAGTGGCGAAGGTGAAAATTTAACGGGAACATTTGGGAAAGCTCTTTAATGAAATGGTCGTGAGACTGTGGAATGAGACGCCAGCAAAAGTGGTGAATATAAGACCAGTTTCAACAATAAGAGAAGTTTGATAGGTACTTGGATGGTAGGGTCATGAAGGGTGATTGTCCCTGTGCAAGTAGTTGCATTAGACAGCTTAAATGTGTTCTCAGCATTGACTAGGTGGGCTAAACAGCCTGTTTCTGTACTGAACTTCTCCATGTTTCTATGACAGAGAAGCTGGCCAAACTTGTTTGGAAGGGAAAGGTAGGAGTGACAACAGAGCAGCAATGACTGGAGTTTCTGGGAGCAATACAGGAGCTGAGTGATCGATACATCCCAAAGAAATGGAAGTATTGGAAAGGCAGGATGACACAACCATGGCTGAAATGAGAAGCCAAAACAAACATAAAGACCAAAGAGAGAGCAAACAAAAGAGCAAAAACTATTGAGAAGCTTTTAGAAACCAACAGAAGACGACTAAGTAAAAAGTCAGATGAGCTCGCATGGAATTATGATTTTTAGTCATTAATGAGTCTTGGTAGCACCCAACAGTCTGAGACATTCAGAAGAATAAAATATCCGGGGCCTCAATATCTCTTGAAAAGCAAGGCTCCCTGCACCAGGTACCTTTCAACTTTTATTTTGACAGGCACATACAAACTCTACACCCTCAAAATTTCACTTCTGAAGGCCTCCCACTTACCAAGTACTCCTTTGCCAGAAAACAGCCGTCCCAAACCAGATTTGTCAGATCCTTTCTGATATCATCAAAATTGACCTTTCTCCAATTTAGAATCTCAACCCGTGGTCCAGACCTCTCTTTTTCCATATTTACTTTTGAATCTCATGGCATTATGATCACTAATTTTTGTCATCAGCCCTGGATCATTTCCTAACAGCTTATTGCACACTTCTACGTCAGGAATCCTACGCACTGATTAAGGGCACATTTGACAAACTTTACCCCATTTAGTCCTTTTATATTATGGGAGTCCTAGTCAATATATGGAAAGTTAAATTCACTTACTGTATCAACCTTTGTTTCTTGGCATGGTCTGCGATCTCTCTAAAAATTTGTTCCTCTAAATCCCTCAGACTATTGGGTGCAACAATGTCCCAATAATGGCTACAATATTGTAATTCCCTGTCCTGAGCTCATCTGGCTTTCCTACGATGCTTCTTGCATTGTGATATACACAGCTCAGCACATTCATGACACCATGCTCAGCAATTTGATTGTTGACTCCATCTGAGGTCTGAACAACTTCTGACCAAGCCTGTAAAGATGGGAATCTGTCCCCCCAGTTTAACGCCCTCCTGCTCCAATACTAACCAACTAAGTTGGCCAACATGATTAAACAAATAATATGGATTGGCCTAACAATGACCAAAATCGAATGTGACGAGCTTTGACATCTTGTTGGGACCTGACTATCAAATCCCAATCAACCCTGAAAGGAACTAATATTAAAGGAGAAGATGTTCAGTGGGAAGAAGGATGTGAGAGGGCTATATCTGGGGATCAGAAATGGGAACAAAAACCTACCAAGGGACAGGTGGGGCAACAACCCATTTTCAAATTAACAAGCAAGGATGCTTCCTGCCGTGAGTACCACCCCTCAGGAAGAGCCCAATGTAATATTGCAAGTTGCTGGAATTCCAATTCCATTTATGATTGATATGCCGGCAACCACAACCACTCTCAATCAGGAAATAATATTGGAAAATGGATTCCAGCTATCAAACACGACAATCACTCTGTCTGGGTTCGAAGGCACGGAACGCACGTATTCACATACACAGCCACTACAGGTGGAATTCCAGGGGGATTGACAAAAGCCAGTATTATGCACCCCTCTAGGGACAAAGTTCCCAGTCACATTAGAGAGGTTAAAGGAAGAGAGAACAGTGCATTACTGGCCGAAGTTCCGGATTTCCTTTGGCGACAGACAGGACAGGTGGTTCCCCATACCACCGTGAGGGTTTGCCTTGGGTTCAAGCCAAAGAGCCTAGGGTTCCTTGCCTACACCCTGATGAAACAAGCCTCCAGCACCAAGGGAGGCTGGCCAGACTTGGCCGCATGCCAACTCTGATACTGGAAGGACTCAGGTGAAGACAGGACATCTGGTAAGACACTCTTTTAATATTGACCGAACCCAAGAGGCTGTACCCCATCTCTGGGCAATCTCAGGCCATGAAATTGGCCTTGCTTGTTAATTTCTAAAACTGCCCCCCGTCTGGATCACCATGAAAGAAGGACAGACTCTCCCATCCACTCTGCAATATCCCCTCAAGCACGAGGCAATGTTTTATGAGAATGGAAGCCCTTTTGTGGATCCAGCAGGGAAACAATATTCTGGTGATGCGATAGTGACGGACAGTGAAGTAATTGAGCAGGCCTCTTTTGAAGCAGCTGTCTCGTCCAGAAGGCTGAGCTGTTTGCTCTGACTTGTGCCTGTATCCTAGCAACAGTTAAAAGTGCGAACAATTACACGGACTCCCGTTATGCATTTGGAGTTGTACATGACTACCGGGCTCTCTGGGAACATGGGGATTCCTGACTTGCTCTGGCCACCCCATTAGTAATGCCTCCTTTGTAAACAACTTACTCACCGCTCAACAGCTACCTCGAGTTTTGGCTATTATTAAATGTGCAGCCCACACCCGCATGGCCAACCAGGTCACTAAACTCAATGCTTCAGCAGATTAGACAGCGAAAAGTGCTGCACAATCCTCGATAGTTGTAGTCTCCTCGGGTCCCCATCAAGCAATCCTCCATGACTCAAGCAGAACGAGTTTGCCAGACATGTGGGAGGTACGTACTTTTCAGGGGGACGCCTCTGAGGAGGAGTGCAAGCTGTAGTTCCAGGTGGGGTGCCAGAAAGACCCCGACCGAGGTTTCTGGATCACCCCAGCGGGACTGGTTTGTGTTCCTACACAGTTTTTACCTATATTGGTCAATTATTCACACACCTGGAAAAGGAGGGAATGGTTGTTAACCTGCACCCTGCACACCGGGTACGACTCCCTTGACCATTTTCGTGTCTACAAGTTGATGTTACTGAATTGCCTAGAGTACATTGCTATAGATACTGCTTAGTTATTATAGATGCACTTAATAGATGGATTGAAGCTATTCCAACTACCAATAATACTGTTAAGACTGTTGTGAAGGTATTATTATGGGATATAATTCCCAGGTACGGCCTGCCAGAGATGCTGAGCTCTGACAATGGCCCACACTTTGTGGCGAAAGCAAGCGAAGGAGTGTGTAACAAACTAGCTATCAGGCAACAATTCCAGTGTGTACACCACCCACGGGCCGCTGGCTTAGTGGAAAGTGTCAATGGCACTCTGAAGAGTAAATTGGCCAAACTAACAGCGGAGACTGGACTCGCGTGGATGAAGGTCCCACTGTTAGACCTATTCTACATGAGGGTCACCCCACAGGGGAAAACAGTGTTGTCACCAGCTGAAATCATTTATGGACGGCCCATGAGGACACCCTGTGGACCAAGACCTTGTGTAACATTGTTCCCAGAAAGTCTACCAGGTAAATTGGATATGCATACCCTCGCGGAAGAGATGGGGAAATACATATGCCAACTAAACAAAATTTTCCAAACATTACATTCACAGGTACTACAGGCTTACAAGGAAGAGAACCACCCTGCAGAGAGGAGTGACTATCCCAACATAGAACCTGGGAATTTTGTCCTGACCAAGAACTGGGATTGAGGGAAACTCAGACCTTGGTGGAGAGGACCATATTAGGTGTTACTGACCACTCCACGGCTCTGAGACTGAAGGGGCAATCTCGGTGGATACATCAAACAGACTACAATCGTGTTACTGAAGGAACTGAGTAGAAGGACTCTCTCGGACTAAAGGAAAAAGTATTGGTTGATTGTGGTGTGATGAACCTTTAGGTTTCTTGTCATTTTAAGAGAGAGTGCCTGAGTGACGTCAGCCGCCGGCTTTCTCGGCTCCTGTTTGATTCTTACTGAGAGAGAGGCAGGGGTGGAACTATTTGACTCTGCAGCGTGTTTACACTTGCTCACAGCTTGTGTTTACATAGCTCGCAGTTTGCTTTATTTAAGCAAGGACAGTCAGAGACAGACAGTCAGATGGAGAGAAAGAAAGAAGATGGAAGGTTCGAAATAAAGGACCTAGTGGCCGAAGTTCGCTGTTTGAACTCTCCTGTGCCCACAAGGGTGGGTTGATTATTGATCCAGCAAATACCTGGAAAATACCTGAGGAGGAAGGTAAAGCTGCGCGAGCGCGGGTGATGTCGGCAGCGAGCGCGGGCTTTAAAAAGCGACCCACTTTCAGGAGCGGGCAGCGGAGTGCGCAGGAGCAGAGTGCTGGGCTTTGGCGCAAGAGGACTTCGGCAAGAAGCCTGCTTTTCATTTACTCTGACTAATCTGGGATCAAGTAATGGGGGAGACGGTTAGAGCAGTGGTGTGCTCCGTATGCAGTATGTGGGAGGTCAGGGTCAACACAGTTGTCCCTGATGACCACACCTGCAATAGGTGCATCCAGCTGCAGCTCCTATCAGACCGAGTTAGGGAATTGGAGCAGGAGCTGGATGAACTACGGATCATTCAGGAGGCAGAGGCAGAGATAGATAAGAGTTATCGGGAGGTAGTCACACCGAAAAGACAGGAGGTAGGCAAATGGGTGACAGTGAAGAGAGGCAGGGGGAGCAGACAGAGAGAGAAGAGCACCCCAGTGGCCGTTCCCATCAAAAATAAGTATACCGTTTTGGATACTGTTGGTGGGGATGACCTACCAGGAATAAGCTGCAGTGGTCCTGTCTCTGGCACTGTGGTTGGACCTGCGACTAGGAAGGGGAGGAGGGAAGAGAAGAGAGCAGTAGTGATAGGGGATTCTATAGTCAGGGGGGCCGATAGGAGATTTTGTGGGGAAGACTGGGAGTCTCGGATGGTATGTTGCTTCCCTGGTGCCGGGGTCCGAGACATCTCAGATCGGGTACAGGTTATTCTCGAGTGGGAGGGCAAGGATGCAGATGTTGTGGTCCATGTAGGGACCAATGACGTGGGTAGGATGAGTGAGGGGGTCCTGCGTAGGGAGTTCAGGGAGTTAGGTGCGAAGCTGAAGAGCAGGACCTCCAAGGTAACAATCTCAGGATTGCTACCTGTGCCACGTGCAAGTGAGGCAAGGAACAGGAGGATTATAAAGATTAATACGTGGCTGAGAGGATGGTGCAAGAGGAAGGGCTTCAGGTTTGTGGATAATTGGGCCTTGTTCCAGGGAAGGTGGGATCTGTTCTGAAGGGACGGTTTACACCTGAACTGGAGCGGTACTATCATTCTTGCAGGGAAGTTTGCTACAGCTTCTTCAGGGGGGTTTAAACTAAATTTGCAGGGGGCGGGGATCCAGACTGTGAGAGATGATAGCGAGAGGATGAATAAAGGACAGGTGGGGACTACACGGTTCCAGAATATTAAGTGTGTAGTAGAGGGAGGTGGGGCGGAACAAGTGATAAGGAGGACTCGTGTACAGAGGGATGGCCTGACGGAACATGGAGTTAAATGTGTTGCAAGAATAAGTAAATGTAGGAAGGACAACAAAATTCTAGGGGCGTATAGCCCGATGGGAGTTCGGGGAGCTGGGTTAAGCACAATAGGCAGCGATTCAAACAGAGAGAGGAGAAATGGGTTAAAAATTCTATATCTGAATGCACGAAGTGTCAGAAATAAGGCGGATGAGCTTGAAGCCCAGGTGCGAATGGGTAACTATGATGTTGTTGGGATAACGGAGACATGGCTGCAGGGAGATCAAACCTGGGAAATGAACGTACAAGGGTATATGTGCATGTGGTAAAGGTAATGTCGCAGTAGTTATGGGGGATTTCAACATGCAGGTGAACTGGGAGAATCAGGTTGGTGCTGGACCACAGGATAGGGAGTTTGTAGAGTGCCTACGGGATGCATTCTTGGAACAGCTTGTACGAGAGCCGACCAGGGACAAGACTATTCTGGATTTAGTGTTATGTATTGAACAGGATTTGATAAGCGATCTCGCAGTAAAGGAGCCATTGGAGGTAGTGATCACAATATGATAAGCTTTTATCTGCAATTTGAGAAGGATAAGGGCAGCTCGGAGGTGTCAGTGTTGCAGATGAACAGGGGAAATTATGAAGCCATGAGGGAGGAGCTGGCCAAAGTTGACTGGACGGATAGCCTAGCAGAAAAGACCGTGACAGGTATTCTTGGGAATAATGCACAAGGTGCAAAATCAGTTCATCCCCCAGAGAAGGAAGGATTCAAAGGGGGGAAAGGGGCCTCAGTGGTTGACAAAGGAAGTCAGAGACTGCATAGCATTTAAAAAAGGAAATATGACAGAGCTAAGGTGAGTGGGAGGACAGATGATTGGGAAGTTTTTAAGAAACAACAGAACTTAAATAAAAGACAATACGGGGAGAAAAAAATGAGGTACGAACGCAAGCTAGCGAGGAATACAAAGGAAGATAGCAAAAGCTTTTTTAGGTATGTGAAGAGAAAGAAGATAGTTAAGAACAATGTTGGGCCCTTGAAGAATGAATTGGGTGAAATTGTTATGGGAAACAGAGAAATAGCAGAAGAATTTAATGAGTACTTCAGATCTGTTTTCACTAAGGAAGACACAAGCAATCTCCCAGATGTATGGATGGGCCAAGGACATAGAGTAACAGAGGAAATGCAACATATTGACATTCGGAAGGAAACGGTGATGAGAAGACTGATGGGACTGAAGGCTGACAAATCCCCAGGTCCAGATGGTCTGCACCCTAGGGTACTAAGAAGGTGGCTCTGGAAATTGCGGATGCATTGGTAATCATTTTCCAATGTTCCTTGGATTCAGGATCAGTTCCTGAGGATTGGAGAATGGCTAATGTTATCCCACTTTTTAAGAAAGGAGGGAGGGAGAAAACAGAACTATCGACCTGTCAGCCTGACATCGGTGGTGGGAGAGGTGCTGGAGTCCATTATTAAGGATGAAATAGTGGCATATCTAGATAGCAGTGATAGGATTGGGCCAAGCCAGAATGGATTTACCAAGGGTAAATCATGCTTGACTAATCTGTTGGAGTTTTTTGAGGATGTAACCAGGAAGTTAGACGGGGGAGATCCAGTGGATGTAGTGTACCTCGATTTTCAGAAGGCATTTGATAAGGTCCCACATAGAAGATTAGTGGGTAAAATCAAAGCTCAGGGCATCGGGGGGAAGGCATTGACATGGATAGAAAACTGGTTGGCAGATAGAAAGCAAAGGGTAGCGGTGAATGGGTGTTTCTCGGAATGGCAGGTGGTGACTAGTGGGGTGCCACAGGGCTCGGTATTGGGACCACAGCTGTTTACCATTTACGTTAACGATTTGGATGAAGGCATAGAGAATAGCATCAGCAAATTTGCTGATGATACTAAGCTGGGTGGCAGTGTGACATGTGATGAGGATGTTAGGAGAATTCAGGGTGACTTGGATAGGCTGGGTGAGTGGGCAGATACTTGGCAGATGAAGTTTAATGTGAATAAGTGTGAGGTTATCCACTTTGGGAGTAAGAACAGGAAGGCAGATTAATATCTGAATGGTATAGAGTTGGGTAAGGGAGTAATACAAAAAGATCTCGGAGTCCTTGTTCATCAGTCACTGAAGGTGAATGAGCAAGTGCAGCAGGCAGTGAAGAAGGCTAATGGAATGTTGGCCTTTATTACAAAGGGAATTGCATACAAGAGCAAGGAAATCCTCTTGCATTTGTACAGAGCCCTGGTGAGACCACACCTGGAGTATTGTGTACAGTTTTGGTCTCCAGGGTTAAGGAAGGTCATTCTGGCTGTAGAGGAAGTGCAGTGTAGATTCACGAGGTTAATTCCTGGGATGTCTGGACTGTCTTACGCAGAGAGGTTAGAGAGACTGGGCTTGTACACACTGGAATTAAGGAGATTGAGAGGGGATCTAATTGAAACATATAAGATTATTAAGGGATTGGACAAGATAGAAGCAGGAAATATGTTCCAGATGCTGGGAGAGTCCAGTACCAGAGGGCATGGTTTGAGAATAAGGGGTAGGTCATTTAGGACAGAGTTAAGGAAAAACTTCTTCTCCCAGAGAGTTGTGGGGGTCTGGAATGCACTGCCTCGGAAGGTAGTGGAGGCCAATTCCTTGGATGCTTTCAAGAAGGAGTTAGATAGGTATCTTATGGATAGGGGAATCAAAGGAAATGGGGACAGGGCAGGAACCGGGTATTGATAGTAGATGATCAGCCATGATCTCAAAATGGCGGTGCAGGCTCGAAGGGCTGAATGGTCTACTTCTGCACCTATTGTCTATTGAATGTGTGATTGTCACTTTGTTTGATCCACTGGAGTGGATCTTTAGGTTTGGCAGTATCCTGTGAAGACCACTTGTGCTAACCCTTGCCTGGAGGTGGTAATTCACTTGTACAGGGTACCCCGTGACAAATCACTGTTGGTGATAATTCCTATAATCCATATGGGGATTTTGATGGAGTATCCCATGGCTACCACATTTGTTAACCCTTAACTGGATTTGGGTGTGTTATGTGGTAACCACTTGTGAGAAAGAGATTCTGTGGAAATCACTGTCCGTAATACTTTGTGTGTTGGACCTGGATTGGGAGTACCTTGTGGAATCTACCTGTGTGTTAACCCTTGCCTGGGTGGTAGTTCCCTTTGAAGACGGTACCCCTGTTATCAGCTAGTTTTGGTGATAATTCATATGTGGATTTGGAACAAAGACGGATAAGATCTTCGGCGACTGTTATCCTGTTTTATCACCATGGAACTTGTGGAATTGGAAGCAATTGCCTACTCTCGACATTCACCTTCGATTACAAATATCTCTCTCTCATCATTTATTCCGTGGATGAGCTGAACTTTCATACTTTACCATCTTAAGACTCTAAGCTTGGTATTCCCTGAGCTCAATGGTTTGGGAGTTATATTTACACATATGTACACACATAACACTGTTAACCATAGAACACTACAGCACAGTACAGGCCCTTCAGGCCTCCATGTTGTGCCGACCCATATAACCCTTAAAAAAAATGTACTAAATCCACACTACCTCATAACCCTCTATTTTTCTTTCATCCATGTGCCTGTCCAAGAGGCTCTCAAATAGCCCTAATGTTATAGTCTCCACCACCATCACTGGCAAGTCATTCCAGGGACCCACAACCCTCTGTGTAAAAAAACTTACCACTGATGTCTCCCCTAGACTTCCCTCCCTTAATTTTGTACAGATGCCCTCTGGTATTTGCTATTGCTGCCCTGGGAAACAGATACTGACTATCCACCCTGTCTATGCTTCTCATAATCTTGTAGACCTCTGTCAAGTCCCCTCTCATTCTTCTACTCTCCAAAGAGAAAAGTCCCAGCTCTGCTAACCTTGATTCATATGACTTGTTCTCCAAACCAGGCAACATCCTGGTAAATCTCCTCTTCACCCTCTCCATAGCGTCCACATCCTTCCTATAATGAGGTGACCAGAATTGAACATAATACTGCATAATAAAGTGCAGTCTCACCAGAGATTTGTAGAGTTGCAACATGACCTCTCTACTCTTGAACTCAATCCCCCTGTTAATGAAGCCTAGCATACCATAGGCCTTCTTAACCACCCTATCAACCTGTGCAGCAACCATGAGGAATGTATGGATTTGAACCCCAAGGTCCCTTTTGATTGTTTTGCTTAAGTTGTTATATTATAAGTAGATACAAATAAAGATAGTGGTGTTAACATCAAAACCAGACTCCATGTGTGGTCTATTGCTGCTGGTTCATTTAAATTGCTACAGGTATGTAACAGTGGTATTCGTGTTTATGTCTTTGAGAGGGATCACCCCAGTATCCGGGGTCCCCATGTTAACACATTTCTGTGTCTCTGTCACACCGATGCCAAACAGGTAGAACTAGGGGCCTGCTGGGTTTGTGCCGAAATTCCGCAGCATAGTAAAACTATGCTTCCAATGTCAGTAATCCCGCTCAACCAGAGTGAGGAACTCTCAGCCTGGGCTTTCTCAAATAACACCCGGGGAAGAGAAATGCGGAACTGGGGTCCAGTCAGAGATGACTGTGGCTGTCAGTGTTTTGAGGGATGGTATCTCAGGCTCCCACCAAACGCAAATTCCCAGACTGGGAAACATGCATCCTGGCCATACTTGCAGGTGCCCAGCAGCGGAGAGGAACAACTGAGACTGAGCAATTTTGGATGATCACTTTTCTCTCCTATGGAGTAGCCAGGAATCCACCAAAGATAATCAATTTGGCTACAGCACTTGAGGAGCCGGACACAATACTGCAGAGGCCCTGACAGAAACGCAGGCCCAAGTAACAGAAATATCCACTGAAATGAATGCAATCCGGCAAACAGTCGTACAGAATCGTATGGCTTTAGATTTTATCCTAGCTGAGAAAGGGGGAACCTGTGTTATTATTGACACAGAATGCTGCACCTATATCCCTGATGAGTCTACTAACATTACATCCCTCTCCAAGCACACTGCCAGGGAGATTGACAGCATCAAGAAAATAGGGTAGGATTTACACAGGTTCACCGAAGGGTCGAAATGGTAGTATTTGAAGGCCTGTTTGGTAATATGTGAGGCATGATATTGCATTATGGCTTAATAGTTGTGCATATCATTGTTATAATTACTGTTGTGCACTGTTTTTATCCATTGATAAGTCAATGCTGTACACTGTTGCTTTCTCTGTGAAAAAATTACTGCTTTGTTGATCATGTAATGATCAAAAGGAGGGAGTGGTAAAGTATGTAAAAGGGTTAACACTTCCTTAAACAATAGCGCCTGTTCTTCTGAAAGAAATTGCTGATGATCAACCGATGTACTAAGCCATGCTGAGCCATATTTCTTCTTGAGGGTAGCTAGCTAGGGTTTCTGGATGTTTATCTGAATTGTGCACTCATGTGTAGAGATAGGACAGCTTCAGTCTGTTCTATGTGTGTAAGCCATTATGACTATTTTGTAATTTATCTTTAATATAGTAAATAACTTTGGCTCCAGCCTGCCTTGTGTGGTGGGTATCTGGACAGATATATCTGTGGTGTAAGGGGAATTGTTAGTCAGTTAGTGGATTGGGTGGGAACAGTCATAGACTGTTCCTGTTTGAGTGACTAACTGAGTAAGCCCCAGATGCTTGGAGTAAAGAGTTTGTAGTTATACAGTCTCTGAGTGACTTTTTCCAGATTCGACTTCCACAGAATGGGAGTGGTTTTAAAAGGGCTGGGCTGCTGGAAGCACATTACCAGACCTGGAGTAATTGCAACTGGATCTGACAGAGGCATAACTGGTTCTTCTGGGCACATTCAGTCTCACTCCAACTGTTTCCTACCTTCCTTTTACAGGTATGTAATGTCTAAAGGACCAGTGTTTGAGTAAATGAGACTCACCAAACTTTCTCCTGACTGAATCACTGGATTCTCTGAGTCAGATGGGTTCTCTCCAGTTGATGCTCTCAATCCTCAGGCTGGTTCACTTGTTGATGTTCCCTCGTCTTCAGTAGTGGTTTGCTTCCAGTTGGGGTTTTTCTTCCAATAAATCTCTCACCGCAGGTCTAACTTTAACATGAAAGATAATGAAGCACTTTAACAATAGAAAAGAGAACCAAACGTTTCTGCTTAATGTTACTAACAACAAAACTCACTGAAATTTAAACGTTGAAGGCAGATATAATGATCTCAGTGAACAATCTTTTATTGTCCCTCACACGTCACAAAACGATATGGGATAAGAAGGAGCCATCATTCAGTCATGGTAAGACATAAGACACAGGAACAGAATTAGGTGATTCGATCCAGCTGGTCTGCCCCACCACTGGGCAGATGAAAACATGGCTGATTTTCATTCCAACACCATATTTGTAACCCTGAAACTACTTAGCAATCATGAGTATATTAATCTCTGTCATAAATATACCCAAATGGCAGCCTCAACCAACCTCTGCAGCAACAAATTACATAGGTCAGACATCTTTTCAACAAAACAATAATTCTCAGTTTTAAAGGGAACAACTTTATTCTGAGACTGTGCTGCCAGATCACAGGCTCTCCATCTAATGGAAACATCCTCTCTGTGTCCACTGTATCCAGGCTTTTCAGCATTTGGTAGGTTTACTTAACCATACATTCCCCAATCACCCCCACTGTCCCTCTGAACTCCATTGAGCACAGGTCCAGAACCATCAAATACTCCTCATACATAAAGCCAGTCATTCCTGAGATTACTCTTCTAAACCTCATTAGCAACAACTGTACTGAACACATTTCCAGGAAGAACAGACAGATTGGTACCAGGATTATGTTACAGGTAAAAGCTGTGTTTTCTTTACTGTTCTACTATCACAGAATGATCCGTTTCCAGGTTAAAACAGGTCCATTTCAGGAAATATAAACCATTCCAAGGTGAGTGTAATAAAAAGAAACCGGAATTACCAGAAACGCTCAGCAGGTAAGGAACAGCTGTGGGGAGAGGAACAGTCTTTACAATTCAGGTTAATAACATTTTGTCAGAATGACTTCAAAACATTTTCAGTTTTTAGTGCAGATCTCCAGCAACGTGACTTCCACCGAGTGACAGACTTGTGACAGTGGGGGGGGAGAGATTTCCAAACATAGATTGAACACAATACTCATGGTCTTTTTCTACTGTTGTAAACATGAAACAGCCCATTTACTCACAGCCTGTCCCTGTGAGAATGGAATGGGAACTAATCCTCTCCTCAGATTAGCAGTCATTGCTTCCAAAGGAACTCCAGTAACAAACGCTTGATCCCAACAAGAAATACTCATTCAACACCTCATAAGCCCAAGCAGCTCGATCCCCAGGTCCATTTTACCTGGATCAAAAACTGTGATATCCCAGGACCCATCCTCACAGAGTCACACAACTGAATCTGCCACTCACCGACCCTGAGATTCTCACACAATGTCCCTGCATCTCACACTGGGTAGTGCAATCAGGGATTTCCCTACAACCAATATCCAGCTGCTCAAAATTTCTGCTTCATTTCAGAAGGATGACCATCCAGCGCCATCTATAGAAGCACTAACCAATCTCAAAGCCAAAACACCGACAGTTCCATATGCTGGGAATGCCGATCACGGGATTATAGCCCAAGTACCAACTCTTCTAGTACTCTTTGCTGACAGTCACAGTTTGAAAACAATGCACAACAGAACTGGTACCTGATGACCCTCTGGCATTCCAGCTAACAAAAACCAATTCTGGAAATAACTCAGCAAGACCAAAGGTGCAAAAGAACATTTCACAATGAAGACAAGGGTTAGAAGAAAGATTGCTGATATTTAACATTGAGATAGTGGGATATAGGGTGGACCAAGTTTGCCCCAGATGCTTGATACACATCACTGAAGCTGGGGGAGAGAGAGACTGGACAGAGGTTGAACAAGATGGGCTGGGAATGAGCAGATGGAACCAGGTGGGAGAAGGGTTCAAGGACAATCACTGATGATCCTCCAGCAATACACAGATACTGAATGCATAGTACATACTACTGTATAAAATATTCTAAAATGACAAAGTTTAAACAAACAGCAAGAGCTTTGCCATATATACTTTGACCCTCACCAAATTTTTATCAACACACCATAGAAAGTTTCCCATCCGGACACTTCATGCTCTGCATGGTAACAGCTCTGCCCATGACTGTGAGGAACAGCAGAGACCTTTGGATACTAAACAACATATTACAGAAACCATTCTCCCCTCAAAGAACTCTTTCTAGACTTCCTAGTCCCTTGGTAAAGCAGGCATTGAAATCAAAAATAGAAACATAGTATCACAGAAATTTTACAGCACAATACAGGCACTTCGGACCTCAAAGTTGTGCCAAACATGTCCCTACATTAATTGCTAGGCTTACCCATAGCCCTCCATTTTTCAAAGCTCCATGTACCTATCCAAAAGTCTCTTAAAAGACCCTATCGTATCCACCTCCACCACCGTTGCTGGCAGCCCATTCCAAGCACTCACCACTCTCTGAGCAAAAAACTTACCCCTGACATCTCCTCTATACCTACTCCCCAGCACCATAAACCTGTGTCTTCTTGTGGCAACCATTTCAGCCCTGGGAAAATGCTTCTGACTATTCACACGATCCCCACAATTTGGGATGTTCTCCTTTTTCACCCACCCCAATCAGGGAGAAGACACAACAGCCATAAAGCTCAGGACAAATGCAAGGAGCCTCAGGAAGCGAGGTGAGTTTGGGGAAGTTAACAGGACTCAGTGGCCAACATCAGATCTCCCCAACACAACATGGAGGAAGCATCACCACCCATCTGGGAACTGTGTGCACACACCACATGATCTTACGTCACAAAGCAGAGGGTGGGGCAGATCTGCAGTAAACAGCCTCACGTGACCTGTCGGCAGGACTTCCATTTCAATTCTGCGGAAAAAGACAGCCTGGGCTCCTGGTTTGGATCATTCAATGCAGATTCAGTGAAGCCGACATATTTTTGATGAGCCCAGATAACTGGAAAATAAATGAGTAACTCACCCTCAGTTTGGGGCTCACGGCCAACATCGGATCTCCCCGCTCGGGATCGGTCTCAATACTCACCGATGGGAAAGTGATATCTTCAACCCACAGACCGTGATCCAGGAAGTGAGGATCCCTCCTGATCCCGCAGACGATCCACTTCAGCACTGAGTGGAAAGGAAATCACCATCCATCCGAAGACTGTGAGCATGTGCACAATGATTGTTACATCATCCAGAGGGAGGGGCAGAAACAGACACGCAGATGCTGCCCATCTGCAGTTAAATGGGAGGGGCAAATGTGAACACATAACCGGTGGGGACTCCCAACCCAAGCAGAGCACCCCAACTAACCTTCCACTCTAGACATCTCACCTATCCCAGAAGTTCTGGGAGTCTCCCACATATTGACAGCGGCTGCCTGATGCCCAGAAATTATATATAATATCCGGGAAATGATCTTTTTGAGAGTGAGCCAGCAAGAGGGAGAGAGACATCCTGATTAGTCTCTCTTTGTGCTAAGTAGACCTATCAGTTTTCTCTGTGGGTGGGCTTTACAGTCGACCTCTCTCTCTCTTTTATTGTCCATCGGTTCTGTTCAGTGTCTCAACTAACCTTGAAGGACTGGTGCCAAACTACAAAAGTTTGCCAGTTGATTAGTTCTGACGGAAGCTGTCCAAAGTAAAATCTGTGAGCACAGGACAGTTGAGATTCAAAGAGCTCTGCCAGTTGATGAAGCTGATTTTGGTGCTGCCAAATTCTGATTGTGAAGTAGAAATTGCGTTCAGAATGGCGTGTCACATTAAGGCAGAATTCAGAAGTCTGCTGTCTCACAAAACACTTGCGAATCTGATGTCTTGCAAAATTAACAATTTCATTAACACAGAATGCTGTGAGGTTAAAACTTCTGGCAAAATGCTCTAATTTGCCAAGCAAGCCACATCACAGTGTAAGAAATGTTTGCAAAATAGAAAAGCTCTTTGCATTAGTATTTAGTTATTAGCATTGAGACTGCCTACAAAATACTCTACAAGGAACATATATATATATATATACATACATATATATACACACATATACATATATATACACACACATATATATATATATATATACACACATATATACATATATGTGTGTGTGTGTGTAAATAGATTTAATATGTGATCTAATAAATTGTTGTGCTCTTTCATAATCAAATCTCCTGTATGCATACACACTTGGAGGTCGATGGGGGGAGGTGAGGACTTATGGGGTTGTGAGGGGTGGGGGTGGTGGTGCTACCTCCCTGAAATTAGTTTTTGCAGGGTAGGATGTCTGCCACAAACTTGCCCCTCACATCTCCTCTCACCTTACATGTATTGGACATTTCAACCCCTAGGTAAAGATTTCGTATTTCACTCTATCTGTTCCTCTGGCAATCTTATAAACGCCCATCCAGTCTCACCCCAGCCCGCGCCGCTCTGGGGAAAACAAAACAAATTTGTCCAAACTCTCGTTATAGCTCATGCCCTCTAATCCAGGCAGTATCCTGGTAAACCTCTTCCACACCCTCTCCAAAGCCCCGACATCCTTCCGAGAGTGGGGGCGCCCAGAACTGTATGAAACACTCCAGATGTGGTCTAACTAGTTTTATAAAGCTGCAACACAACTTCCCGACTTTTGAACTCAACGCTTCAACTAATAAAGACTATCATGCCATTTGCCGTCTCAACCACCTGATCAATTTGTGCAGATCTTTCAGGCAGCGATGAGTCTGAAGATCCCTCTGATCATCGACACTGCTCAGGGTTTTGCATTTAACAGAGTCCTGTCTCCCGACATTCCACTCACCGAGCTGCCAAGGGGATCATCACTAATCAAATCTCACTGCGCTTTCTCAAGTCCAGTAGAATTTGTTGCCAAGTGAGAAAGTACGGGTAGGTACAGGCACAGAGATATACTGACGTGTAGCAGATTCACAGGCAAGTACATTCAGATAACACACGGAACATAAAATTGCAATTCTCTGTCAGTAACAATATAGAAACATGTTTAACGTCATCCTGCTAATCGGACCGGAACAACAGGGGCTGAGCGGCGGCTCATCTCAGACGGGTCGGTGTGAAGGTCTCACAACCCGGACCGACCCCGGCAGATACTGTGAAGGAAGCGAGGCGAGGCCGCCAGTTCGGGAAAGTTCATCCCCTCCCCCTTCAGGTTTCACTGATCACCTTGTGTTTCCTTCTCCCTTCCCCACCCCCATCTTTTATTCTCCAGTCCCGCCGAAGGGTTTCGGCCGGTAACGTTGACTGTACTCTTTTCCTAGCTGTTACCCGGCCTGCTGAGCTCCCCCAGCATTTTGTACGTGTTGCTCGGATTTCCAGCATCTGCAGATTTTCTCTTGTTTGAGTTGGGGAAAGTTTACGGGACATCAGAACTCCGCTCTCGAGACCGGCTCCAGTACTCACCGAAGGGAAATTGTTGGTGTCGCCCGGCAGAGAATAATCCGTCCCCGGCTCCACGCCCCGAAGAGCAAAGACCCTCTTCCGATTCCGATCCCTCCACCGACCCGCTTCCACAAAGAACGAGAGAAACACCGACCATCAAGGACTGAGCTTGCGCGATGTCGTCAGCGCGTCAAACGGGCGGAGCCTCGGAAACAAACCCGCAGATACTGCGGATACGCGGTAAAACGGGTTCAGGTGACGGTGGAGGGTCGCCCATGTGACCCAGTGACTCTGCTCCTCTTCCCTCACACTCTGCCCGACCCATGCTGCATTTCCCCACGTTAATTCATTATTTCCCACATTATTTCATGTTTATGTCAGATACATTTTTAATTTTCCCTCTATATCTTCCCCGTCCCCACCCCTCCACCCTACTGGTTACAGAGTTAAGCATTCCATTCCCACCCCAGACACAAAATTCAGACCCAAACCGGAAATATGCAGGTTTCATTTAAATCAGTTTTGTTTATAAACACTGATTTCTATTCACATTTCTCTGGAGTCTCACTGGACAGGAACTGAAACATCAAGTGAGAAACAGCACGAGGAGACAATTCAGCCCCTCTAACTAGCAACAAGATGGCGACTGATCTCCCATCTCAGCCATATGTTTCGGCCCGATCCTCGTTTCCTCGATCCCTTCAGTCCCCACTCATTTGCCGGCCTCTGTTTTCTGCGAGGAAGGTCACCGAGTCTTCACCGCCCTCTGTAGTGGGGATTTACAGACATTCATCACCCTCGGTGTAGAGACATTTCCCCTCATCTTAATCCCAGACAGTCCACCCCCGTTTTCAGAGACTGGGATTCCTGGTTCAACCGGTAATGATGTGCATTTCAATGTGTTCACCTCTCAGTTCTCGATTCTCTAAATGAAAGGGTTATCGCATTTGATTTTTCTTCATATGATGACACACCACTCCAGGGATCAGTCTGGTGAATCTTCATTGCACTCTCTATAACAAATAAGTTCTAACCTCTTTGTTAATCCTCTATGGAATTAATTTACATCTTCTGCAGCCCGGTGTTGCCCCAAACACTCACCTCCCACCCCTGTCACTATTTCCAACTTCCACCTCCCCCTCACCTGGATCTACCTCTCACTCCCCAGCTCTTGCCCCATCTCCACCCCTCACCTCTTTTCTCCGACTATTTCCCGTCCACTCTCAGTCCAGAGGGAGGGTCTGGGCCCTAAATGTTGACGGTCCATTTCCCTCCACAGATGCTGCCCGACCCACTGAGTTCCTCCGGCAGTTTGTTCTTTGGTCTGTATAACCCGTGTTAGTATGGGGAGCCGGATTTTACACCATATTCCAGGTATAATCTCAACAAAGCACTATGTACTGATTGCAAAGCTACGAAATTGCATGTGAATAGCCTCCCCAACCCCAACTCCACTCTTTCTGCGTCACCAGCAGACTGGGACATCTCACATCTCGCTGCCTCCACCAGGACATGAAACTGTGAACAAATGTGGTCAGGGACTGATCTCTGGGTACTCCAAACGCTACCTCCTTCCAGTCTGAAAACGACCCACTCATCCAGCCACACTCTACCGGCAGTTTAACGGTCTCCAATGAAAAAGCCTAATCACCTACCCCTGCGGTTCAATACCATTGCTGACTCTGTTTACCACCGACAGATGCCAGGATGGACATAATAATCAGAAAATCTCTAGTCGCAGCCGTGTAAATAAAATGTGATCTCAGTGGGTGTGTGGCACATGCTCAGAATGGGAAGGAGATAGACAAACTGAGCCAAGTCATAGACTGATGTAGGGGAGGAATGATCATTTTGATTCAGAGGGAAGCAGAGAGTTTGATATTATGCCTGATGCCAGAACTGTGGCCAGTTAGAAGATGAAGTCTTGTTCCTCCAAATTGTTTTGAACTGTGACTGTTTTCTTTCTGAAGGCACCATGGAGACTAAAATTATCTGAGTTGAAATGTTGTCCTTCACCCACTGACGTGCGTTGTAAACTTTTAAAAGTGCAGAAACTTCTGTACACTTTTTGTGTATGGGAATCTCAAACACAACAGCACGTTGGTTCCACCGTATCTGCCAGTTTACCAGCGCTTGAATACCACCGATCCTTCATTGTGGAGGCGGAGATGCTGGAGAAGACAGAGCCCCACTCGCTACAAGGAGAAACCGAACACGTGTCCATGTCCGTGATCTGATTGGATACATTGCCATGACGTTGCAGCATTGTGACATCATTCACTGGGTCTCATTTTGGAAGGGATTCAGTCGGCCGTTCACCAGCTCCGTGTGGGTGAAGCGAGTCATTCAGTTAACCCACCTTGTGATGCTCCAGTGATTTGAAAATAAATAGAGGCCACATTTCTGTCCGGAGTGAGCAAAGAGTTTTACTCAATCATCCCAGCTGCTGCAACACCAGCAACTTCACATCAGGGAGGAAGTTCAAATCAGCTCCGTGTTAAATGTTTAACCATCACGGTGACTGAAGGCAGCTGCAGGATCATGAGGGACTGTTACTGTCAGATTCTGCAGTTCTTGTGGCTGCTCGTCGCATCCAGGACTGAACCCTGGTCACTGAGCATTGGAGGAGTCTGTTCTGCTGATGTTAGCCTTAAACTAGACTGGTGTTTAATATAGTGGAACTGTGAAAGATAAATCGGTTCTGTATCAAATCCCGTTTCTCAGGTACTTACTGTCTCGACCACACTCACAATGTATACTAATGAGGCCACTCGGCCCATCTTGTCCCTGCCCATGTTTCTGTTCCATATCAGTATTTTAAAATCTATCCCTGCCGCTCCCCCCTCACTCCCTCTGTGATGACAGGTTGCAACTAGTCAAAACTCGGTCAGAGAAAAGATTTCCCTTGATTTTCAAGGAATTATATAAATTTAGAACACATCACAAGCCCTTCAGCCCACAATGTTGTGCCAACCAGAAACTGCCTACAATTACCCTACCGCATAGCCCTCTAATTTTTTTAGGGTCCATGTAACAATCTAGGAATCTGTTAAAATACCCCGTTGTATCCCACTCCAACACTGTCACCGGCAGTGCATTTCACACACCCACCACACTTTGTGTGGAAAAACTTACCTCTGACATATCCTTTGCAACTTCTTCCAAGCACCTTAAAACCATGCCCCCTCATTTAGCCATTTCAGATGAGCTTACTATGGTTTTAACGTTCTTCAGAGCTCTGGACTAAGGTGGTTAAACTCATTCTTCCCTGCTCTTTTCAAAGTTTTGTGTCATTTTCACTCATTTCAAAGGATTGTGCCTCAGACAGCTGGATTGTTGCAATGCGCCTCCAAACTCTGACAGCAGACTAGAGAGTGAATGTTCGATGGAGCAGAGTAAGAAACCGGAGTTGCCAGCTTGAGTCAGGGCTTTGGGGCTCCAGAAAGAGATAGGGCTTAGGATTTACAAGGAGTAGGAAGAAGAGGAATCAGACCAGCAGGATGTGGCTACAAATGAAAGATCCGAAACATTTTGAAACTGGTCGATCGAAAAGCAAAAGGATGGTTAATTTCTGCAAAATACTGGTGGAAATTATCAGATCAGGCAGCAAGTGCAAAGAGTAATAAATAGACAACGTTTAGGCTGACCCCCTTTAGCATGTCTAGACTGAGTACTCCTCTGCTTACCTGCTGCCTGAACTGCAGAGTTCCTCCTGCATTTTGTGTGTGTGCGTTTTTATATTTCCAGCAACAGCAGAATCTCCTGTGTTTCCAAACTGCATTTGTAAGAATGTTCTCCTTCGGCATTAGACATGCGGAAAGGTTGCTGTTATTAAGTACATTGTTTATGGGAGCTGTATTTTTGCGTTAAAAGAGCTGCTGAGTTTTCTACACAATAAAAAACCTGAGGTATAGGCATGGAACCGGAGCTTGCAGAAACTTTTAATGGCACCGTGATTACCCAGAATGCTCGGCGTCACTATTTTCGCCATTACTGAAGCACCGATCGAATGCGCAGGCGTCAGGATTGCGGGGCTCCCGAATATCGCGCATGCGCAGTACACAAAAGGCCTCAGGATTTCGGCTCCAGGTAAGAAAGAAATCGTGGCGCGTTCTTTCAGCCCCGAATTCGGGGCAATTGCTCTGGACTCCGGACCACCGTAACCCCGGGACAGTTCTGTTCTTTTCCATCTCTCTCAGCCCAACGATCCGTACACGAGCCCCGGGGAGCTTCCAGTTGATGAGGGAATGGGAACCGATGAGCTGAGCTCCAGCTATCTGAATGCAAGGATTAGGAACTCGGAGAAAGGGAACAAAATCTTTTACATCACCAATTGAGAAAATCTCCTTTGTTCTACCTCCAATCACAATCAAGAGAAAATGTGCAGACATTGAAAATCCAAGCAACACATCCAAAATGCTGGAGGAACTCAGCATTAGTATTCTTTCCCATAGATGCTGTGTGGCCTGCTGAGTTCCTCCAGCATTTTATGTGTGTTGCTTGTTCTATCTCCTGTTGTTTTGAACTTTTGTACCGGTGAGAACATGTTTTCATCCATTCTGTCTGGGTACAGAATGATATCAAACTCTTTTGCCCTGGGCAACAAGTATCTTTCACATCACAAATGTGCCAGACTCCAGTCAGTGCCCTTCCCTTCATATTCATTGGCATTACCAACAATGAGTTCAACACCGTCAGGTGGATGGTTCAGGGGAAATATTTATGTACAATACAGAAACTGGAGTTACCTGTGAGTATTGTGGCGATGCAGAAGTTGCTGGAGAATTTGCAAGTGGGAGGAAGTGGAGTGATACTTGGAAATCTGACTTTTTAAATTATCATTTAGCAAGCAAATCAGATATGGATGGTGTGCAAAAGCTGGAGTGAGAAAATCTTTCATTATCCTCTGCAGTCCTGCTACACAGGCTGTGTGAGAGTGCAGATGAACTCAATCAAACCTAGAGGAGATCAAAGTTCTGATTAACAGTGTTTTGCTAGCTGTTAAAATAAATACCTCTCTATTTAGAATTCAGTGTACACATGTTGTCAGTGGGTAAAAATTGCACAGCACAAGATTTTTTGAAACACCAGTCATTACAAATTAGAGGGGACATAGGTGGGAAGGTGGGGAGACCTCCAGTGTCCCTGATGTCCTCACCTACAAATTGTGCATCCAACTGCAGCTTGTAGCCCTGCACGTTAGGGAGTTGGAATTTGAAATGCATGAATTCCAGATCATCCGGGAGTTGGGGGGTGTGATAGATATGACATGAAGAGAGATGAGTTGCACCCAAGGTGCAGGACACAGGGAACTGCGTGACAGTTAGGAAGGGGATAGAGGTTAAATAGCCATCACAGAGTACTCTTCTGGCCATCCCCTGTAACAACAGGTAGAACACTTCAGAAACTGTTAAGGGGGATTACCTCACAGAGGAATGTCAAAGGGCTGATAGCTGATTTGCTTGTTAGGGAATTAAAACTAACAGAGGTCTAAGATTCTAGTGGTAAGGCTTGCTCGTGCTAGTGTGTGCCGGGGGGTGGGGGGGGGGGGGTTAAACTAAAGTGGAGTCAGAATGCCAGAACAGACAGTGGAGAGGGTGAATTGAAATGACTGATTCCCTTCGTATATCTGAGGAGTAGAAATCTTTACATACTTCTCTATCTAAATGTGCAACGTGTAATATATAGTAATTATAGTAAGGACAGTCAATACAATTGTATCAGCATAAACTAATCAGTCTGATAACTTGGTGGAAGGAGCTGTCCCAGAGCCTGTAGGGCCTGGCTTTTATGTTGTGATACCGTTTCCCGGATGGTGGCAGCTGGAGCAGTTTGTGGTTGGGGTGATCCTTCGGGCCTTTTTGCGCAACTGTCTTTGTAAATGTCCTGAATAGTGGGAAGTTCACATCTACATTTAAAGGTAAAATTTTGAGGGTACAGAATCTTTATGTTCCTATTAGGTTGAAAGGAAAGGTTAAAAGTTTTAGAGCGCCGTGGTTTTCAAGGGATATTGGAAACTTGGTTCAGAAAAAGAGGGAGATCTACAATAAATATAGGCAGCATGGAGCACATGAGGTGCTGGAGGAATATAAAGAATGTAAAAAGAATCTTAAGAAAGAAACTAGAAAAGTTAAAAGAAGATATGAGGTTGCTTTGGCAAGTAAGGTGAAAATAAATCCGAAGTGTTTCTACAGCTATATTTATAGCAAAAGGATAGTGAGGGATAAAATTGGTCCCTTAGAGAATCAGAGTGGACAGCTATGTGTGAAGCCGAAAGAGATGGGGGAGATTTTGAACAATTTCTTTTCTTCGGTATTCACTAAGGAGAAGGATATTGAATTGTGCAAGGTAAGGGAAACAAGTAGGGAAGTTATGGAAACTATGACAATTCAAGAGGAGGAAGTACTGGCACTTTTAAAGAATATAAAAGTAATAAGTCTCCGGGTCCTGACGGGATATTGCCTAGGACCTTGCGGGAAGTTGGTGTAGAAATAGCAGAAATATTTCAAATGTCATTAGAAACGGGGATGGTGCCAGAGGATTGGCGTATTGTTCATGTTGTTCCATTGTTTAAGAAGGGTTCTAAGAGTAAACTTAGCAAGTATAGGCCTGTCAGTTTGGCATCAGTGGTGGGTAAATTAATGGAAAGTATTGTTGGAGATGGTATATATAATGATCTGGATAGACAGGATCTGATTAGGAATAGTCAGCATGGATTTGTGCGTGGAAGGTCATGTTTGACAGATCTTATTGAATTTTTTGAAGAGGTTACGAGGAAAGTTGAGGGTAAAGCAGTGGATGTTGCTATATGGACTTCAGTAAGGCTTTTGACAAGGTTCCACACGGAAGGTTAGTTAGGAAGGTTTAATCGTTAGGTATTAATATTGAAGTAGTAAAATGGATTCAACAGTGGCTAGATGGGAGATGCCAGAGAGTAGTGGTGGATAACTGTTTGTCAGGTTGGAGGCCGGTGACTAGTGGTGTGCCTCAGGGATCTGTATTGGGTCCAATGTTGTTTGTCATATACATTAATGATCTGGATGATGGGGTGGTAAATTGGATTAGTAAGTATGCAGATGATACTAAGGTAGGTGGTGTTGTGGATAATGAACTAGGCTTTCAAAGCTTGCAGGGAGATTTAGGCCAGAGAGATTTAGCGTGGGCTGAACGATGGAGATGGGCAGATGGATTTTAATGCTGATAAGTGTAAGATGCTACATTTTGGTAGGAATAATCCAAATAGAACATAAATGGTAAATGGTAGGGCATTGAAGAATGCAGTAGAACAGAGTGATCTAGGAATAATGGTGCACAGTTCCCTGAAGGTGGAATCTCATGTGGATAGGGTGGTGAAGGAAGTGTTTTGTATACTGGACTTTATAAATCAGAGCATTGAGTATAGGATTTGGGATGTAATGTTAAAATTGTACAAGTCATTTGTGAGGAAAATTTGGAGTATTGTGTGCAGTTCTGGTCACCGAACTAAAGGAAAAATGTCAACAAAATAGAGAGAGTACAGAGGAGATTTAGTAGAATGTTACCCAGAGCTTTAAGACCAAGAACTCAACAAGATCAAAATCCAAGATCAATTTTGATAAAATGTTTAAGGTACCAAGATAAAGAAATGATCTTGAAGGCAGCTACTCAAGGTGCTAAAAAGAGAAATGGGCCATTGATAATAGGAGGAAAAGAGTTTCTTTTTTATCCAGACATAAGTTACGATCTTCTGAAGAGGTGGAAGGAATTTAATCCAGTGAAAAAATCTTTATGGGAAAAGGGCTATAAATTTTTATTGAGCTATCCAGCAAAATTGATAATTTTCCTGGATAATGAAGAAAGAAGTTTTTTCGTTGACTACTGGAAAGCGGAGAAATTTGTACAAGAATTACCTGATGTCCACAAAGAAGTAAAGAATTATAGAAATGAAATGGACTAATGATGAAGACTGAAACAAGGTTGGATTTGACGGCCATTTATAAAAAAAAAGTTGAGTATTAATTGGGAGTAGAGACATTAATTATTTTCTTTTTTTTTCTTCACTAATATATTTTCTTTTTTTTTTGCGGGGGAGCGGGAAGAGCTCCTGATCGATAGCTGCGAGTTTCACGTGTACAATCATGGCGATTGCCATGACCCGTAAAATGGTGGGGGGGTAATGTTGTGTTCTTTTTATTCGCAACATTAGTTGGGGGGTACTTTGTTTTTTTTTGTATATATTAGTTATCTTTCTTCTATTTTTCTTCTTTTTTGCCTGGATGGTTGGGGAGAAACTCATAGCAACATGGAGAATTTTAAAGAGTTCCCAAGGTATTATGAATGATTAATTTACTTAATTTTTTAAGTTCTAATGTTAATTGAATTAATGGACCTGTGAAAAGAAAAAGAGTTTTAACATATATTAAGAAAATGAAAGGAGATATAGCTTTTTTACAAGAAACACATTTAACAGAAACAGAACATAAGAAATTAAGAGGGATTGGGTTGGAAATGTCATTGCAGCTTCATTTAATTCAAAATCGAGAGGAGTTGAAATTTTGGTTAATAAATCTTTACCAATTAAAATACAAAATATAATAATTGATTCTGGGGGAGATATGTGATTATACATTGTCAATTTTTTTCAGAATTATGGACTTTTATGAACATTTATGCACCAAATGAAAATGATGCAGAATTCATACAAGATGTTTTTTTGAACTTGGCTGATGCACATGATAAAATATTAATAGGTGGAGATATTAATTTTTGTTTAGATCCAGTTTTGGATAGGTCAACTAAAATTGCTACAAAATCAAAAGTAATAAAACTAACTTTATCATTAATGAAAGATTTAAACCTGATTGATATATGGAGGAAAATTAATCCAAGAGAAAGAGATTATTCATTTTATTCAAATAGACATAAATCTTACTCAAGGATTGATTTTTTTTATTATCAAAAAGTATTATGAGTGAAAAGTGTGGAATATAAAGCAAGAATACTGTCAGATCATTCCCCCTTGATAATGACAATGATAATGATGGATAAGGAGGAATCGATTTATAGATGGAGATTTAATTCAATTTTATTAAAACGTCAAGATTTTTGTGATTTTATGAAAAAACAGATTCAATTTTTTTTGGATACAAATTTACATTCAGTTGAGGATAAAATTGTATTATGGGAAGCGATGAAAGCATATTTAAAGGGTCAGATTATAGGTTATACATCTAAAATTAAGAAGGAATACATGGCAGAAATAGATCAATTGGAAAAAGATATCATAAAGTTAGAAAAAGAATCTCAAAGATATATGACAGAAGAAAAACGAAGACAACTTGTTAATAAAAAACTACAATATAATACACTCCAGACATATCATACAGAAAAAGTAATTATGAGAACTAAACAGAAATATTATGAATTAGGTGAAAGATCACATAAAATTCTTGCTTGGCAGTTGAAAACAGAACAGGCTTCTAAAACAATAAATGCAATTAGAACAAGTGTAAATAAGGTTACTTATAAACCTTTAGAAATTAATGAAACTTTAAAAAAAAATTTATACTGAACTATCAGAATCACAAAATAAGATTGCTGAGATAGATAAATTTTTATCACAAATAACCCTTCCAAAATTAAATTTGGAAGAACAGAAAGGATTAGATATGCCATTTACATTAAAAGAGGTTGAAGAAGCTTTAGGATCATTTCAGAGTAATAAATCCCCAGGAGAAGATGGTTTTCCTCCTGAATTTTATAAAAAATTTAAAGATTTATTAATTCCACCTTTTATGGAATTAATATATGAAATGGAAAGAATGCATAAACTCCCACAATCTTTTTTAACAGCGATCATAACTGTATTGCCAAAAAAAGATAGAGATCCTTTAAAACCAACATCATATAGGCCTATTTCTTTGTTGAATACAGATTATAAAATAATAACAAAAATTTTATCTAGAAGAATATCTAAATATTTACCAAAATTAATACAATTGGATCAAACAGGTTTTATTAAAAACAGACCATCAATGGATAATATAACCCGGTTACTTAGTATAATTCATTTGGCACAAAAAAGAGAGGAAATGAGTGTGGCAGTTGCTTTGGATGCAGAAAAAGCATTTGATAGATTGGAATGGGATTTTTTTATTTAAGGTATTGGAAAAATATGAGTTAGGAAAATCTTTTATACAATGGATTAAAACCTTAAATACTAATCCTCAATCTAAAGTAGTTACAAATGGTCAGATTTCAACACCGTTTTGCTTAACGAGGTCAACTGGACAAGGCTGCCCATTATCACCTGCTTTATTTGTATTGGCAATAGAACCATTAGCTGAATTAATTAGAACAGAATCAGACATTGGGGGCTTTAGAGTTGATCAAGAAGAATATAAGATTACTTTATTTGCTGATGATGTTTTGATTTATTTAACAAACTCATTGCAATCTTTGCAAAGATTATCTTTTAGATTGGAAGAATATGGGAAAGTATCAGGGTACAAAGTAAATTGGGATAAAAGTGAAATTTTACCCCTTACCAAAGGAAATTATGATCAATGTTGATTAGTAACTCAATTTTGATGGTCAATAAATGGGATAAAATATTTAGGCATTAGAGTTGATAATGATGTAAAAAAATTATATAAACAAAATTATTTGCCATTATTAAAAAAAATAAAAGAGGATCTTGATAAATGGATGATGTTACCAATAACATTAATAGGTAGAGTTAATGCTGTAAAAATGAATATATTTCCTAAATTACAATATTTATTTCAAACTTTACCAATACAATTACCTCAGAAGTTTTTTCAAGAACTGAATAAATATGTAAGGAAATTTCTTTGGAAAGGAAAGATGTCAAGAATATCATTGGAAAAATTGACATGTAAATTTGATTTAGGAGGGTTACAACTTCCAGATTTTAAGTATTATTATAAAGCAAATCAACTTAGATTTATTGCGTCTTTTTTTGATGAAGAAAAAATGGCATGGATTAGAATAGAATTAGATAAGATAGGAGAAAACATACCAGAAGATTTTATATATAAATGGGAATCCAAATGGATACGGGGGAAAAAACATCTCCTATATTAAGACACTTGATTGATTTATGGAATAAGGTAAATATGATAGATAGATAGATAGATACTTTATTCATCCCCATGGGGAAATTCAACTTTTTTTCCAATGTCCCATACACTTGTTGTAGCAAAACTAATTACATACAATACTTAACTCAGTAAAAAAAATATGATATGCATCTAAATCACTATCTCAAAAAGCATTAATAATAGCTTTTAAAAAGTTCTTAAGTCCTGGCGGTAGAATTGTAAAGCCTAATGGCATTGGGGAGTATTGACCTCTTCATCCTGTCTGAGGAGCATTGCATCGATAGTAACCTGTCGCTGAAACTGCTTCTCTGTCTCTGGATGGTGCTATGTAGAGGATGTTCAGAGTTATCCATAATTGACCGTAGCCTACTCAGCGCCCTTCGCTCAGCTACCGATGTTAGATGAGATAAAGAAATCTCTATTAGCAAAAAGAACTTTAATTCAAAATAGGTTTATTCCTTTTACAATGGATAATAAACTTTTGCTAATTGATTCCAAAAGGGGATTAAATATATAGGTGATTGTTTTGAAGGAGGTATACAACAAGTGTATGGGACATTGGAAAAAAAGTTGAATTTCCCCATGGGGATGAATAAAGTATATCTATCTATCTATCTATCTATTGATGTCGTTTGATTAATTAAAAAATAAATATAAAATATCAAATAACACTCTTTTCTGTTATTTTCAATTAAAGGCTTATTTACAAGAAAAGTTGGGTCAAACAATGTTGATGCCAAAATCTAGTGAAATAGAAATATTAATTCAAAAAGGAAAAATTAAAACATTTACATCTTGTATGTATAATTTGATTCAAAAACAGACAATTAAATCAGGAATTCATAAGTCAAGACAAAAATGGGAATTAATTTGAATGTTAGAATTGATGGAAAAAACTGGTCAAGATTAGGTTCTGATAGTATGAGAAATACAATAAATATTCGACTTAGATTAATACAATATAATTTTTTACGTCAATCATATATAACACCACAGAAAATAAATAGATTAAATTCAAATATGTCTGACCAATGTTTTCGATGTAATCAAGAAATTGGTACTTTTTTACATTCTACTTGGTCTTGTTTTAAAATTCAACCATTTTGGATAAATCTAAGACTTTTATTGGAACAAATCACTGGAGTGCAACTCCCACATAGTCCAGTATTATTTTTATTAGGAGACATTGAAGGGACGATACCGAAACTTAAATTGAATAAGTGTCAGAAAAAATTTATAAAAATTGCATTGGCAGTAGCCAAAAAAGTTATCACAGTTACTTGGAAATCTGATTTATATTTAACTATGGATCATTGGAATAATGAAATACATAGTTGTATTCCACTTGAAAAAATTACATACAATCTAAGAAATGAATATGATATATTTTTGAAAATTTAGCTCCCATACCTACAAAAGATAGGATTAAATACATAGGTCCTTTGAAGATAAAATTTTAAAGTAATTGGGGAAAGTAAAAATAAATCTTAAAATTATTTTGAACTCCATGGAGCATGTGGGGATCCTCCGATATCCAGGCAATCTTTCTCTCTTTTTTTTTCTTTCTTTAGATAAGGGTTAAGAGGGGGAGGGTTAAGGGGAGGGTTAATATTATATTTCTCACTATTTTATCATTACATTTATTCTTCGTAATTTTCGAAAATTTTAATAAATAAATAAATAACACAACTTCACGTGGAAAATCTTCAAAAAAGCGAATGTCTGAATTCAGATACTGAAAAGGTCTTTTTTTTTCTCACAAGCTTAATAATACGTTCTTTGTCTCTGAAACGGAGAAAACGCACAACAATATGTCTGTTTTTACCTTGATCCAAAAATTTTAAAGTGCCGATTCTGTGAGCCATTTTAATATCTGAAGGCTGTAAGCAAACCTCTGGAAATAAAGACTGAAGCATTTTTTGCGAAATAATCCAGTGTGTCAGCCAATTCTGATTTCTCTTTTAATCCAACAATTCGAATATTGTTCCGATGTGATCGAGCTCCAAGATCAATGATCCTTTGTTGGGCTTTTTCCAAACGAGAAGAAACGTCCAAAGTATTTCGACTAACTTCTTTAAGATCAAGGCTCAATTAGTCAACTTTTCCTTCGATTTTCTCTTTTAGTTGAGTTATCTCAATGCTGATATTGCTGATTTGAGATTTTAGTCTCTTTACCCGGGAGTGGGTTCCTCCGAGAAATCGTCAGTTTTCTTAATTTTCCCATTGCCCGGGTCCGTATTTCTTATGGCGCTTCTGAGAGTGGCCATAATTATATCTGATCCGACTGAATAAAGTTGAAATTTCTAAGTATAAATCCGAAAAGGGAGAGATTAAAGATGGACAAGAAGCGGCTGTGTCCGACATGTCCATAGCTGGGAGGCTGAGTCCCCTAGAGGAACAAATGTGTAGGTAGATCACAGACCATGCCAAGAAACAAAGGTTGATATGGTAAGCGATTTTAACTTTCCAAATATTGACTGTGTCTCCCATCCTGCAAAAGCACTAGCTGGGGTAGAATTTGGCAAATGTGTCCTTAATCAGTATGTAGAATTCCCAACATAGAAGTGTGCAATATGCTATTACGGAATGATCGAGGGCTAGTGACAGAAATTAGTGTATGGGAACACTTTGTATTTAGTGATCATAATGCCATGAGATTCCAAGTAAATATGGAAAAAAGAGAGGTCTGGGACACAGGTTGAGATTCTACATAGGAGAAAGGTCAATTTGGATGTTAACAGAAAGGATCTGAAGTATGGACTGGGTCAGGATGTTTTCTGTCGAAGGAGTACTTGGTAAATGGGAGTCCTTCAGCAGTGGAATTTTGAATCTGTGGAGTTTGTATGTGCCTGCAAAATTAAAAGTTGAAAGGTAACTGGTGCAGGGAACCTTGGTTTTCAAAAGATATGGTGGCCCCGGATATTTTATTCCTGTAAATGCCTCAGACTGGTAGGTGCAACCAAGACTCATTAGTGACTACAAATCATAATTCAGTGCCCTGAGCATACCTGATCTTTATTTTAGTTATAAACATATAACGATTACAGCACGGAAACAGGCCATCTCAGCCCTTCTAGTCTGTGCTGAACGCTTACTCTCACTTAGTCCCACTGGCCCGCACTCAGCCCATAACCCTCCATCCCTTTCCTGTCCATATACCTATACAATTTTACTTTAAATGACAATACCGAATGTGCCTCTACCACTTCTACTAGAAGCTCGTTCCACACAACTACCACTCTCTGAGTAAAGAGATTCCCCCTTGTGTTACCCTGAAACTTTTGCCACCTGACTCTCAAATCATGTCCTCTTCCTTGAATTTGTCCTACTCTCAATGGAAAAAGCCTATCCACGTCAACTCAATCTATCCCCCTCATTATTTTAAATACCTCTATCAAGTCCCCCCTCAACCTTCTACTCTCCAAAGAATAAAGACCTAACTTGTTAAACCTTTCCCTGTAACATAGGTGCTGAAACCCAGGTAACATTCTAGTAAATCTTCTCTGTACTCTCTCTCTCTATTTTGTTAACATCTTTCCTATAATTTTGTGACCAGAACTGTACACAATACTCCAAATTTGGCCTTACCAATGCCTTGTACAACTTTAACATTACATCCCAACTCCTATACTCAATGCTCTGATTTATAAAGGCCAGCATACCAAAAGCTTTCTTCACCACCCTATCCACATGACATTCCACCTTCAGGGAACTATGCACCATTATTCCTAGATCACTCTGTTCTACTGCATTCTTCAATGCCCTACCATTTACCATGTATGACCTATTTGGATTATTCCTACCAAAATGTAGCACTTCACACTTATCAGCATTAAACTCCATCTGCCATTGTTCTGCCCACTCTTCTACCTGGCCTAAATCTCTCTGCATACTTTGAAAACTTACTTCATTATCCACAATGCCACCTACTTTAGTATCATCTGCATACTTACTAATCCAATTTACCACCCCATCATCCAGATCATTAGTGTATATGACAAACAACATTGGACCCAATACAGATCCCTGAAGCACAGCACTAGTCACCGGCCTCCAACCTGACACAGTTATCCACCACTACTGTCTGGCATCTCCCATCCAGCCACTGTTGAATCCATTTTACTACTTCAATATTGATACCTAACGATTAAACCTTCTTAACTAACCTCCCGTGTGGGACATTGTCAAAGGCCTTACTGAAGTCCATATAGACAACATCCACTGCTTTACCCTCGTCAACTTTCCTTGTAACCTCTTCAAAAAATTCAATAAGATTTGTCAAATATGACCTTCCACGCTCAAATTCCTGCTGTCTATTCCTAATCAGACCCTGTCTATCCAGATAATTATACATACCATCTCTAAGAATACTTTCCATTAAATTACCCACCACTGACGTCAAACTGACAGCCCTATAATTGCTAGGTTTACTCTTGGAACCCTTTTTAAACAATGGAACCACATGGGCAATACGCCAATCCTCCGGCACCATCCCCGTTTCTAATGACATTTGAAATATTTCTGTCAGAGCCCCTACTGTTTCTACACTAAGTTTCCTCAACGTCCCAGGGAATATCCTGTCAGGATCCGGAGATTGTTGTCTTCTGTTGGTTTCTAAAACTTTCCAATCATTTTTGTACTATTATTTACCCTCCCTTTGGCATTTATGTTGGCTTTGGCTTCTCATTTCAGTCATGGTTGTGTCCCCCTGCCTTTCCAATGCTTCCACTTCTTTGGGATGTATTGATCACTCAGCGCCCGAATTGATCCAAGAAACTCCAGCCATTACTGCTCCATCGTCATTCCTACCAGTCTCCCCTTCCAATCAAGTTTGGCCAGCTTCTCTGTCATAGGGACATGGAGAAGTTCCATGCAACAGGCCATTTGGCCCGTCCAGACAATGCTGAAGATTTTTAAACTCTCTGATGCAACATCCTACACTGGGATCACAGCCCTTCATACCCCTACCACCCAGGTACCCATCCAAACTCCACTTAAATGCTGAAATTGAGCTGGCATGAACCACTTGTGCTGGCATCTCATTCCACACTCTCACAATCGATTCAGTGAAGAGCTTGCCCACATGTTCCCCTTGAGTTTTCACCTTCCCCACTTACCCATGACCTCTGGTTATCATCACATCCATCCTCGGTGGAAACAATTGCTTGCTTTTACCCTATCTGTACCCTCACAATTGTGTATGCTTTGAACAAATCCTCAAAGCAATGTATAATTTCCTTGATTATGTTTAGAACCGTTTTTAGGTGTATAAGATGATGAGGGGCATTGATCGTGTGGATAGGCAGAGGCTTTTTCCCAGGGCTGAAGTGGCTAACACGAGGGGACAGAATTTTAGGTTGCTTGAAAATGTGTGCCAAGGGGATGTCGGGGGTAAGTTTTTCACACAGAGAGTGGTGGGTGTGTGGAATGCACTGCCAGCAGCGGTGGTGGAAGCGAATACAATAGGGTATTTTATGACACCCTTAGACAGGTACTCGGAGCTTAGAAAAATAGAGGGCTATGCATTGGGGAAATTCCAGGCAGTTTCCAGAGTAGGTTACATGGTTGGCACAGCTTTGTGGGCTGAAGGGCCTGGAATATGTTGGAGACTTCTATGTTCTATGTTAAACAGCGAAACATAGAAAACCTACAGCCTTTGGCCCACAAAGTTGTGCCGTACATGTGCCTAACTTAGAAATTACTAAGGTTACCTATAGCCCTCTATTTTACTAAGCTCCATCTAAAAGCCTCTTAATATACCCTATCGTATCCGCCTCCAGCACTGTTGTCGCACACACTCACCACCCTCTGAGTAAAAAACTTACCGCTGACATCTCCTCTGTACCAACTCCACAGCACCTTGAACCTGTGTCCTCTTGTGGCAGCTATTTCAGACCTGGCAAGAAGCCTCTGACTATCCACACGATCGATGCCTCTCATCATCTTGTACAACTCTGTCAGGTCACCTCTCATCCTCCTTCGCTCCAAGGAGAAAAGGCCAAGTTCACTCCACCTATTCTTATAAGGCTTGCTCCCCAATCCTGGCAACATCCTTGTAAATCTCCTCTGCACCCTTTGTATGGCTTCAACATCCTTCCTGTAGTGAGGCGACCAGAACTGAGCACTGTACACCAAGTGGGGTCTGACCAGGGTGCTATATAGCTGCAACATTACCTCTTGGCTCCCAAATTCAGTTCCATGATTGATGAAGGCCAATACACCATACACCTTCTTAACCACACAGTCAACCTGCGCAGCTGCTTTGAGTGTCCTATGGATTCGGACCCCAAGATCCCTCTGATCCTCCACACTGCCAAGGGTTTTACCATTAATACTATATTCTGCCATCATATTTGACTTGCCAAAATAAACCACTTCACACTTCTCTGAGTTGAACTCCATCTGTCACTTCTCAGCCCAGTTTTGCATCCTATCAATGTCCCACTGTAACCTCTGACAGCCCTCCACACTATCCATAACACCTCCAACCTTTGTGTCATCAACAAACTTACTAACCCATCCCTCCACTTCCTCATCCAGGTCATTTATAAAAATCACAAAGAGTAGGGGTCCCAGAACAGATCCCCGAGGCACAACACTGGTCACCGACCTCCATGCAGAATATGACACACCTACAACTACTCTTTGCCTTGTGTCATTCATTGAAACAACATTGGCTGTTCTCCAATCCTCTTGTACATCCCCCCATCACCAAGGATAATTGAATTATCTCTGCTAGGGATCCCGACAATTTCTGCACTTGCCTCCTGTAGGGTCCGAGGGAGCACCTTGTCATGCCCTGGAAATTTATCCACTCTCATCTGCCTCAGGACAGCAAACATCTCCTGTTCTTTAATTTGTACAGGGACCAGGATTTTAATGCTGCTTTTCCAAACATACCCATAGACCCTGTGTCCATCTCCTGAGTAAATAGAGGTAAAAAAAATTAAGATCTCCTCCATCTGCTTTGGTTCCACACGTGGGTTGCCATTCCGGTCTTCCAGATTGCCTTGCAATCCTTCTGCTCTTAATCTATATCTGGAATCCCTGAGGATTATCCTCCATCTTTTCTGCGAGGGGAATCTCATGCCTTCTTTTAGCCATCCTGATTTACTTCTGATGTGTTCTCTTGCATTTCTTATACTCCGTAACAACCTGCCTGCCTATCCCTGTTGTGCAACTCCATTTTGTCCTTCACCAGGGTCTCAAAATCTCTTGAAATCCAAGGTTCCCTACAGTTTCTATCTGTATCTTTTATTCTGACAAGCACATACCCACATTGTACTTTCAGAATTTCACTTTGAAGGCCTCTCATTTACCAAACACACCTTTGCCATAAAGCAGCCTGTCCCAGTCCACAGTTGCCAAATCCTAGTGTCATAATTCCAGGTGTTGATCCATGGCCTGAACACATCCGCCTTTCCTACGATGCTCCTTGTATTGAAATATACAGGGCTCAGCATATTCACTGCACCATGCTCAACGTTTGTCATTCCTGACCTTGTCTGAGGTCTGAACAACACCTGTCTCCACAACACCTCCACTATCTGTTCTGTTATTCAGGCTCCCATTCCCCCAGCAACTTTAGTTTAAACATCCATCCCCTACCCCCACCTCCCACCATGCAGCACTATCACCCCTTTGGGTTTCATCTCCCAGATCAATAAAAAGGAGGTGCATACCAGGTACAGGCAAATAGGAACAAATGGGGTACTTATGAAGTACAGTGAATTCAAGTGAACACTTATGAAGAAATACAAGAAGGCAAGAGTTTGCCCCAGCAGAGAAGATGAAGGAGAATCCTCAGGGATTTTGCAGATATGTTCAGAGCAAAAAAGTTGCAAGGGAAAAAATAAATCCTTTGGAAGATCAGAATGGTAATCCATATGAAGAGACAAAATATATGGGGGATATTTTAAATATTATCTTTGCATCTGTATTTACTCAGGAGATGGTCACAGAGTCTATAGAAGTGAGGCAAAGCAGCACCAACTTCATGAACACTGTACAGTTTACAGAGGTGGAGGTGTTTGCTGTCCTAAGGAAAATTGCCATGGATAAATCCCTAGGGCCTGACAAGTTGTTACCTGGGACCCTGAGGAAGTCAAGTGCAGAAATTGTCGGGGCCCAAACACAGATATTTAAATCATCCTTAGTGACAGTTGAGGTACTGGAAGATTGGAGGACAACCAATGTTGATCCGCTGTTCAAGAAAAGCTCTAAAAATAAACTAAGAAATTGTACTTTGGTGAAATTGACATCAGTAGGGGGAATGTTATTGGAATGTGTGTGCAGGAACTGGATATGCAAGTATTTAGATAGATGTGGACTGATTAAGGACAGACAGCATTGCTTTGTGCATGGTAGGTCATGTCTAACCAATCTTAGGGAGTCTCTCGAGGAAGTTATCAGGAAAGTTTATGAAGAAAAGGCGGTGGATGTTGTCTACGTCGACTTTAGCAAAGCATTTGACAAAGCTTCATATGGGAGGTGGGTCAAGAAGGTTAAGTCACTCAACGTTCAAGATGAGATAGTAAATTGCATCAGACACTGTCTTTGGGAGAAGCCAGAGTGTGGTAGCAGATGATTGCCTCTCTGACTGGTGTGCCACAGGGATCAGTACTGGATCTAGTGTTGTTTGTCATCTATATCAGTAATCTGGATGTTAACATGGTCAGCTGGATCAGCAAATTTGTGGATGAAACCAAGATTGGGGTGTAGTGGACAATGAGGAAGACTACCATGGCTTGCTGATCTGGACCAGCTGGAAAAATGGGTTGAGAAATGGAAAATGGAATTTAATGCAGACGTGTGAGGTGTTTTACTTTGGTAGGACCTTCTTACACAGTGACTGGTTGGGCATGGAGGAGTGTTGTAGAGGAAAGGGATCTGGGAATACAGGTCTATATTTCACTGAAAGTGGTGTCACAGTTTGATAGGGACGGAAGGAAAGATTTTGGCACATTGACCTTCGTAAACCAAAGTACTGAGTACAGGAGATGGATGTTATGCTGACATTGTACATGACATTGGTGAGGCCTAGTTTGGAGTATTGTGTGCAGTTTTGGTCTCCAATCTACATGAAAGATGTAAAAGAGGTTGAAAAAGTTCAGAGAAATTTCGCAAAGATGTTGCCAGGTCTGGAGGAGATGGGTTAGAAGGAAAGATTGAACAGGGCAGGACTTTATTTCTTGGAATGGAGAAGATTAAGGGGAGATTTGATGGAGGTGTACCAACATTATGAAGGGTCTAGATAAGGTAAATGCAAGCTGGCTTTTACCACTGAGATGGTGTGGGACTACAACCAGAGGCCATGGGTTAAGGGTGAAAGGTGAAATGTTAAGGGGAACAAGAGGGGAAACTTCTTCCCGCAGACAGTTATCCAGGTGTGGAACGAGCAGCCAGCGCAAGTGGTGCATGTGAGCTCAATTTCAGCATTTAAGAGTTTTGTATAGGTACCTGGATGTTAAGGGTATGGGAGTAGCCAGATTAAATAGTTCAACACAGACTAGATGGGCCAAAGGGCCTGTTTCTGTTGTACTTTTCCATGACTGTGACAAGAACATGAAATAATACTGATATTCATTCAATTCCTCTTAACTGCTGTGGAGACCAACCATTCATCTGGGCAGGGCATGTTTAACATTGATTTAAAACTGGCACTTTACATTAACAGAACTTGAAAGACATTCTCAGCTGAACGTCAACAAAGGCTATTTCTGTGAGAGTGTTTCAGTTACTGTGGGGTCAGGCACCCATGCAGCTCAGTGGGAACAGGGAATAATACCAATGGAGAGAGTCAGACTGAGCCAGGTCACAGATTGGAGATGGCAGAAATGCCCGATTCTTGTAGAGACAGGAAGAGCATCAGAGAGATTGATGGTCATTCCAGATCCCAGCACTGTGCCCAGTTGGAAGATGATTTCTCACTCCAACTTGGGTGAAACTTCACTGTAACAGTGTGATACTAGATCACACCTTGACAACTCAAGTAATCTCATCTGATATGTTGTCCTACACACATTGATGGATTTTATAAATCTTTTTTCAGGTTAACAACAACAAGGAATTTATCTGTGGGAATCTTGAACACTGTTGTGCTGTCGCTGTCCATGTATTTAAGAAGTGGAGTGAGGGATTCACTCAATCATCCTTCCTGCTCAGACTGTGGGGAGGGATTCCCTCAATCATCTGACCGACTGGCACACCTGTCATTTTATACATGGGAGAGGCTGCTCACCTTTTCAGATTGTGGGGATTCAAGGTCATCTCATGAAGGTACATCAGCAAGTTCACACTGGGACAAGTCCATTCACCTGTTCTGTGGGTGAGAAGGGATTCAGTCAGTCATCCCACCCGTGGGCACACCAGTCAGTTCACACTGGGCAGAGGCTGATCATCTGCTGAATTTGTGGGGAAGGATTCACTCGGTCATGTGACCTAATGACACACCGGCGAGTTCACACTGGGGAGCGGCCGTTCACCTGCTCAGGCTGTGGGAAGGGATTCATTTCCTCATCTCAACTGAAGGGACATCAACGAATTCACACTGGAGAGAGGCCGTTCACCTGCTCAGACTGTGGAAAGGGATTCATTTGGTCATCCCAACTGAAGGTACATCAGAGAGTTCACACTGGAGAGAGGCCATTCATCTGCTCAGTTTGTGATAAGGGATTCATTTTGTCATCTCACCTACTGAGACACCAGTCAGTTCACACTGGAGTGTGGCCATTCACCTGCTCGGTCTGTGGGAAAGGATTCACTTCGTCATGTCACCTACAGAAACACCAGTCAGTTCATTCTGGAGAGAGGCCATTTGCCTGCTCAGACTGTGGGAAGAGATTCACTCGGTCATCTGAACTGAAGGTACATCAGCGAGTTCACACCCGGGAGAGGCCGTTTGCCTGCTCAGACTGTGGGAAGGGATTCACTTTGTCATCTCAGCTACTGAGACACCAGTCAGTTCACACTGGGGAGTGGCCATTCATCTGCTCAGTCTGTGGGAAGGGATTCATTGAATCATCCTCCCTACAGGGACACCAGTCATTTCACACTGGGAAGTGGCGGTTCACCTGCTCAGACTGTGGGAAGGGATTCAATCGGTTATCTCACCTACTGCGACACCAGTCTGTTCACAGTGGGGAGAGGCCGTTCACCTGCTCAGAGTGTGGGAAAGGATTCAGTCAGTATTCCAACCTACAAGCACACTGGTCTGTTCACACTGGAGAGCGGGCATTCACCTGCTCAGACTGTGGGAAAGGATTCACTTCGTCATCTAAACTGAAGGTACATCAGCGAGTTCACACAGGGGAGAGGCCATTCACCTGCTCAAACTGCGGGAAGGGATTCACACAGTTAGCTAGCCTACAAGTACACCAGTCAGTTCACACTGGAGAGAGGCCGTTCACCTGCTCAGAGTGTGGGAAGGGATTCACTCTGTCATCTCAACTGAAGGTACATCAGCGAGTTCACACCGGAGAGTGGCCATTCACCTGCTCCGACTGCGGGAAGGGATTCCCTCAGTCATGTCAACTGAAGGTACATCAGAGAATTCACACTGGAGTGAGGCCGTTCACCTGTTCAGACTGTGGGAAGGGATTCACTTTGTCATTTCAACTGAAGGTACATCAGAGAGTTCACACCGGAGAGAGGCCGTTCACCTGTTCAGACTGTGGAAAGGGATTCACTGAATCATCTCAACTGAAGGTACATCAGAGAGTTCACACTGGAGAGAGGCCGTTCACTTGCTCAGACTGTGGGAAGGGATTCTCTCTGTCATCTCGTCTACTGACACACCAGTCAGTTCACACCGGGGAGAGGCCGTTCACCTGCTCAGTGTGTGGGAAGGGATTCACTCGGTCCACCGACCTACAGAGACACCAGCGAGTTCACACCGGGTAGAGGCCGTTCACCTGCTGTGATTGTGGGAACCGAATCACTGAGTCAACTAACCTTGTGTAACTCTCGCTTCGGCTAGCAGCTTATTATAGGGGGTGATAGCCCCACAGGCCGGCCAAAAAGAAATCTCGTTTGGGTGGATGCTGTGTGATGTATCCCCTGTTACAGATCAGTACCCCGAAATAACAAACAGTGCACAATATGCGATTAAATGATTGAGCTTTAGAATGCTTACTTTGACCATAGGGTTAGTTGAGAAAATAAAGAAAGATAAAGGGCCCACTCTCTCCATTCACGTCTTCGCATCTCTCCCTAGAAAAAGAGCACGAAAATCTCTCTTCCAGATTCACAAGAATGAACATTTCTGTCATTGGATAGCCCTGCACTCCAAAACCCTGTTATCTCTCGTTGTAACCTAAACATTGCTGTTACAGAGAAACCATTACCTCAGCAGTGAAACATTACAGAGAGGCCATTATGTGAGCAGTGAAACCTTACAGCATGTTACACATATGACATTCTCCCAGGTTCACACTGGGAGAAAGTTTCAATAAGCTGCATGCTGGATATTTGTCCATCACCGTTGCTGAATGCAATTTTGAGAGTGACTGTCGGTGCTGAACTCTGCAATTATTGCTGCTGCTCACCACACCCAGTTCTGCACCCTGGTCACTGGGCATGGGAGGAGTTTCTTCTGCTGTACATTCACCTTTAATGGTACTGGAGTTTGATATTCTGCAGAAGTGACAAATAAATCAACTCTATTTTGAACTTTTTCTTTGGTACTTAGTGAGTTCATAACACAACTAGTGTACAGTAGAGAGTCAGCTGAGGCCAGCTGGACCATGCCAGTGATCCTGTTCTGCGATAGGCCTTTTGAATCCTCCCCTTTTTTTCACTTCCTGCTCCCCCTGTGGGATAGGTTCCAGTCACCACTCTGTGGGTGAAGAGATTTCCCTTAAATTTTCTGTAGACTGAAGAAGTCAAGCTGACTGCAGTTCTGTCTGAGATGTTCTTTGACCCTCAAATCTCTGGACTGAGGAAGAATGACATTGGGAGTTAATCCCCTTATTCAGGGATCATTTCCACATTATGAGTAATTTTCCCTGCTTCTAAAGGGTTGTTAGAAAGCACCACTGTCCTCTAAACACTGAAAGCAGAATGGGAAACCATTACTTGGATGTTCAACGGAGCAGGGTCAGATACCAGAGGCGGGTCAGCATAGGGCAGAGTTTGGGGCTCTGGTCGTTGGTCTGGGTAAGAACGTATGATGAGGAGAAGGGAATTAGCAGCGGGGCGTGACAACGAATGACAGACTAGCAACATTTGGATGATAATTGGCAGAGAAAATAATTCGCTTGTCTGACTGATGACACAAACAATGCCTGTAGTGAGGTGCCCCATTGGTCGAGGCACATGTGTGTGTTGAGAATGGTTATATCCATTGAGGGAGTTGTTCCTGCTTGTTTATCCTGTTATGTTATATCTGGATGTTTATTTTAGATTATGCTATCTGCAATGATGTATTGATTAATCATATTAATTGTGAGATTCTGTCCCTAACTGGATCAGGCTTGAATTTATGGTGCCTTAATAAAGTTACTGTGGTCATTCATGACTTTGTATTTTAAAGCAAGATTTTGGTGAATGATATTTGCCACTTGATTGTACCTGCATAAGTAATCAGATTCAGTTAAACTGCTGCAGAATCCCAGAATGTGTTGGATTGTGTCTGGTTTCTCTGCATTTTCTGCTTGTATTGCCTTGTTTGTTTGTATTGTATGTATTTTTTCTTTTTTTTTCTTTTTTGTTCATCATCTTGTTCTGTATTTCTGCAAGGAACCCCTCTGTTTTTAGGAAGAGGTCTCCAAATCTCAGTCAGGTGCTCGATGCTTCCTTGTCAACATCTAGTCTGCTCAGATCGTTGGGATGCCTCCCATGGAGGGTCATACACATTGCACTGGTTAATGCTTTCTTCCCTATAAATGATTTATTTTTCTGAGTTCGCCTCTCATTTAAGTTTTCTGGTCTGTATTTCTTATCACAATTGCATTTACACACATGAAGCATTCAATAATGTTTATTTTTGATAAAAAAATATATACTTAGAAGTTGTATCTGACTGTTGTGTGATTTTTTTTTCATGTGTTATTCCTCTTCCTCCTCCTGTCCAAGGTAGTGTCAGTCTAAGTGGGTTTGAGTGTAAATAGTCTTTTCTAAAGTTGTCATTTCAGTTCTTATATATCTTTGTAAATTTTACTGATTGAAATGGGACCAAGGTATCTTCATTAAAAAAAGTCACTGTCAGTATTGATGAAAGAGTTTATTGCCTTTATTGTTTTTATTAACTATTGAGCTCTGCTTGGCAGGCAGTGAGATTCTGTGGCTCTGTTGGTAAAATAAGTAAAATCATTAGAAAGAGGTGGCCTAGGGTTGGAATGTGTAGAATCTCTGTGGGTAGAATTACAGAACAGCAAATGTAAAAAAAAAATCCCTGATGGAAATTGTACAGAGACCTCATAACAGTAGTAAGTATGTGGTCCACAAGTTACAATGGGAAATAGAAAATGCTTGTCAAAAGGGCAATGCTGCAGTAGTCATGGGGGGTTGTCATGCAGGTGATTGGGAAAATTAGGATGGTGTTTTGGTCTGAAGAGGAGTAATTCCTAGATGCCTACAAGATGCTTTTATAAAGCAGTTCATGTTTGACACAACTTGGGGATCAACTATTCTGGATTGGGTATTGTAATGAAGTGGAATTAATTAGGTCACTTAAGTTCAAAGAACCCTGAGGGGCAAGTAATTTTAATATGATCAAATTCACCCGACATTAGAGAAGGAGAAACTAAAGTTGGATGTGGAATACAGAGAATTAGAGAGGCATGAGAGAAAAATTGGTCAAAATTGATTTGAAAGGAACACGGGGAAAACAGAGCAACAATGGCTGGAATTTCTGGAAGCAATTTGGAAGGCACAGGATATATACATCACAAAGAGGAGATAGTATTCTAAAGGTAAGGTGACAGAACCGTGGCTGATGAGAGAAACCAAACACAACATGAAAACCACAGACAGGGCATGGAGCTAAAATGACTGGGAAGTTAGAGGATTGGGAAGCTTTTAAAAACAAATAGCATGCAACTAAAATAATTAAGAAGGAAAAGATGGAATACATAGTTGAGCTGGCCAGTAATATTAAAGAGAATACAAGATTTTTCTTCAGAAGGAAGTGGATATCGGACCACTGAAAAATGATGCTGGAGAGGTAGTAATGGGGTGAGGGTGCAAGGTGATGAACTGAATAAGTCTTGTACATCACTCTTAGCTGTCATAAAACTGGCAGGAATATGGAATACACAGATGTTAGTGGTCAGAATGTGTAAAGTTACGTTACTCGGGAGAAGGTTCTTGGGAAACAGTCTGAAGGTAAATAGGTCACCTGAACCAGATGGTGTACACCCCAGAGATCTGAAAGAGGTGGCTGAAGAGATGTGGAGGCAGTAGCAATGATCTTTTGAGAATCGTGAAAGAAATTATATCCTAAGTAGTTTTTTTTTCCTTCACTACTCCCCCTCTCCCGGTTTCACCTATCACCTACCCCTTCTTCCACCCCTTTCACCCCAACACTTCTTCCTCTGACTTTTTTCCCCCAGACCTGATTAAGGGTCTTGGCCCGAAACGTCGTCTGTTTACTATTTCCCATATATGCCGCTTGGCCTCCGAGGTTCCACCAACATTTTAGACAATAGACAATAGATGCAGGAGTAGGCCATTTGGCCCTTTGAGCCAGCACTGCCATTCAATGCCATTGTGATCATCCACAATCAGTACCCCGTTCCTGCCTTCTCCTCATATCCCTTGACTCCGTTATCTTTAAGTGCTCTATCTAACTCTTTCTTGAAAGCATCCAGAGAATTGGCCTCCACTGTCTTCTGAGGCAGAGCATTCCATAGAACCGCAACTCCCCGAGTGAAAAACTTTTTCCTGAACTCCATTCTAAATTGCCTAGCCCTTATTCTTAAACTGTGTCCTCTGGTTCTGGACTCCCCCAACATCAAGAACATGTTTCCTGCCTCCAGTGTGTCCAATCCCTTTCGTCAATGCTTTAGATGCAGGCATTGAGAATAACATCAGCAAATTTGCTGATGTTACTAAGCTGGGTGGCAGTGTGACATGTGATGAGGATGTTAGGAGAATTCAGGGTGACTTGGATAGGCTGGGTGAGTGGGCAGATACTTAGCAGATGGCGTTTAATGTGAATAAGTGTGAGGTTATCCACTTTGGGAGTAAGATCAGGAAGGCAGATTATTATCTGAACGGTGTAGAGTTAGGTAAGGGAGAAATACAAAGAGATCTAGGAGTCCTTGTTCATCAGTCACTGAAGGTGAATGAGCAAGTGCAGCAGGCAGTGAAGAAGGCTAATGGAATGTTGGTCTTTATTACAAAGGGAATTGAGTACAAGAGCAAGGAAATCCTCTTGCATTTGTACAGGGCCCTGGTGAGACCACACCTGGAGTATTGTGTACAGTTTTGGTCTCCAGGATTAAGGAAGGACATCCTGGCTGTAGAGGAAGTGCAGCGTAGATTCACGAGGTTAATTCCTGGGATGTCTGGACTGTCTTACGCAGAGGGGTTAGAGACTGGGCTTGTACACGCTGGAATCAAGGAGATTGAGAGGGGATCTGATTGAAGCATATAAGATTATTAAGGGATTGGACAAGATAGTGGCAGGAAATATGTTCCAGATGCTGGGAGAGTCCAGTACCAGAGGGCGTGTTTTGAGAATAAGGGGTAGGTCATTTAGGACAGAGTTAAGGAAAAACTTCTTCTCCCAGAGAGTTGTGGGGGTCTGGAATGCACTGCCTCGGAAGGTAGTGGAGGCCAATTCTCTGGATGCTTTCAAGAAGGAGCTAGATAGGTATCTTATGGATAGGGGAATCAAGGGATATGGGGACAAGGCAGGAACCAGGTATTGATAGTAGATGATCAGCCATGATCTCAAAATGGTGGTGCAGACTCGAAAGGCCGAATGGTCTACTACTGCACCTATTGTCTATTGTCTAATCTTATATGTTTCAATCTGATCCCCTCTCATCCTTTAAATTCCAGTGTACACAAGCCCAGTCGCTCCAATCTTTCAACGTATGACAGTCACGCCATCCCGGGAATCAACCTCGTGAACCTGCGCTGCACTCCCTCAATAGCAAGAATGTCCTTTCTCAAATTTGGAGACCAAAACTGAACACAATACTCCAGGTGTGGTCTCACCAGGGCCCTGTACAACTGTAGAAGGACCTCTTTGCTCCTACACTCAACAACCGTTGTTATGAAGACCAACATGCCATTAGCTTTCTTCACTGCCTGCTGTACCTGTATGCTTACTTTCAGTGACTGATGAACAAGGACACCTAGATCTCGTTGTACTTCCCCTTTTACGAATTTGACACCATTCAGATAGTAATCTGCCTTCCTGTTCTTGCCACCAAAGTGGATAACCTCACATTTATCCACATTAAACTGCATCTGCCCACTCACCCAACCTGTCCATGTCAGGAGCGGACATGGAATGGACCCAAATGCAGGACGCAGGCTATGAAGTACTAGGGGTAGGACAGGATGGGGATGCCATGGCATGCATGGGGTAATGCAGGCGGGGCTGGATCCCGGAGGTCAGGCGAGGCAGGAGGATCCCAGAGTTCGTGGCAGACAGGAGGATCCCAGAGTTTGTGGCAGACAGGAGGATACCAGAGTTCTTGGCAGACAGGAGGATCCCAGAGTTTGTGGCAGGCGGGAGGATCCCAGAGTTCAGGCAGGGCAGGAAGATCCCAGAGTTCAGGCGGGGCAGGAGGATCCCAGAGTTTGTGGCAGACTGGAGGATCCCAGAGTTTGTGGCAGGCAGGAAGATCCCAGAGTTCAGGCGGGGCAGGAGGATCCCAGAGTTAAGGCAGGCAGAAGAGATCTCAGGTCAGGCCACATAGATCCCGGGTAGGGCTGCCTCCCAGGCAGAAACACGGAGGCCTGGGCAAGGTGTGGGGCACAAGCCATCAGAGGTGAGGGCTAGGAAGGGACTGAACTACCTGTAGGGCAACGGCAATGGCTTGGCTTACCTAACGGGAGTAACGGACAGGAAGGGACAGAACCACCAGAGGGGTTACAGCGATGGTCTGGCTTAACCGATGGGGGTAAGGGCTGAAATGGTTGCCTCAAGAGGACAAAGGTTTAAGGTGCTGGGGAGCTAGTACCGAGGAAATGTCAGGGGTACGTTTTTCACTCAGAGAGTGGTGAGTGCGTAGAATGGGCTGCCGGCAACGGTGGTGGAGGCAATACGATAGGGTATTTTAAGAGACTTTTGGATAGGTACATGGAGCTTAGAAAAATAGAGGGCTACGGATAAGCCGAGCAATTTCTAAAGGCAGGGACATGTTTGGCACAACTTTGTGGGCCGAAAGGGCTGCAATGTGCTGTAGGTTTTCTATGTTTTAAAAGCAGAACATTGATCTCAGAGTATAGTCTGCGTCTACTACCCATTAATTTGAACATGGCATGTGACACCCACCTTCTAAATTCATGTACAATGTTTATCTATGTCATCTGATGGGCATTGACATTGTTGAAACACTTCTACGAACGGAGATTCTTACAAGCGAATTGATGCATCATCGGTCTCTCCACACGATAATGAAAACTTGCAATTTGCTTTTCAGTAAAAGATCTGAATAGGAACAGTTGTTAAAAATGTCTGCCTGATATCTTTTGTTTTTACTTTGAAGGGATTAGCATTTGTTGGAATATGGTTTTGTTGTCTTGTAGTTCTCATTGTTTTTCAACCGAAATGACAACTTTGATATCGAATTCCATCTGATTTTTTTAAAAAATTTTATGTTTTCTTGATATTTATGTTGGACGATGCAACATTGAACGTCCGTAACCATTAAAGGTTAACGCTTGCTGAAACCAACCTCCGTCCAATTGAACGCCCTCCCAAACTGTGCCCACACCCCTGTTAGGGTAGCAAAAACACTTACGAAAATGAACGAGATAAATTAATTGATAAAGGAATGTAATTCATTTCCAGAGTTTGAATGTCATAATTTATTCATTCCATCTGTGAGTATTAAGCATAATAAAGAATATCTTTTGCAAGTTATATAAGAAAAGGACAAACATCAACTTAAGTAGTTTCTGACCAAACACGGAGGTCCAATCAGCGGATTCCAGAGGTGCGATCAGCCTTGGGAGCAGAGGACATTGAGGAGGTGATTCGCAGGGCGGCGAATCTGGTATTAAAAGGGAGTTTGTGGACATTCGAGAGATCCAGTCAGTGTTGGAACAGAGATGTTTGAATTAAATAAAAGTATGGAAGGGGCAAGGGACGGCATTGTCTTGTGTAGGTCCCCGGTGTGACTAGGGGCTTCATACTTTGTCTCATGAGGCGTGGACGAAAGGAAACAGAGGCCAAAGAAATACATTAGAGAACTTGGTCGTGGTTGCCCATTGTACAAAGCAGGCAGGAAGGTAGTGGAATGCTCCTCCTGTAGGATGTGGAAAATCATGGAACCTCAGGATCTCCCCGATGACTACACACGCGAGAAGAGCAGCCAACTCCAGCTCATGAAATACCGCATTAAGAATCTGGAGCTGGTGTTGGGTGAGCTTAGGACCATCCGGGAGACAGAGCATCTAATAGATAGAACTATTAGCCAGGTCGTTACACCCAGAGGGCAGAATTCGGGCAATCGATGTATGAACACCGAGAGAGGTAAAGGAAGAAGTGAGTAAGTGCAGGATCTTTCTGTAGCCGTTTCCCTCAGCAACATGTAAACCCCTTCGGATACTGCTGAGGGCGATGACATAGCTGGGCACTGTGGTCGGCTCTGATCCTCAGAACGGTACGGTGTATTCAAGCGGAGCAATAGTCATAGGTGCTTAGATAATTGGGGGGGGGGGGGGCAGATGGGAGATTCTGCGGCAGCAAAAAGGACGCCGGACTAGTGTGTTGCCTCCAGGATGTCTCCGGATGTTTGCAGAATGTTCTTGAAAATGAGCCAGAGGCCGCGGTAGATGTTGGTACCAATGACACAGGCAGGAGAGAGGTAGAGGCCTGGGCAGTATGTTTAGAGAGTTAGGAGGGAGGCTGAAGAGCAGGACCTCCAAGGTGGTAATCTCCGGATTACTCCCGGTGCTAGGAGCTAGAGAAGGTCACAACAGGAATATAGGCAGATGAATACGTGACTGAGGAGGTGGTGCAGGGTTTCATGTTCTCAGATCATTGGAATCCTCTCTGGGAAAGGAGTGGCCTTTACAAGTGTGACGCGAGGCATGTGAACTGGAAGGGAATCAATATCCTGGAAGGGAAGTTTGCTGACGCTGAGGTGAAGAGGCAGAGGATGGGGCGGTTGCCGCAGAAGGAATGACAGATATTGAAGTACTGAGCTCGATGGTTGGAAATGTGACTATTTTAATGCAGGTCGAACCATAAACAGGGCAGGGCGGATGAACCTGGATCAATACGTTAAACTATGATATTTTGGCCATTACCGAATGTTGGATCTCTCGGGGCAGGAATGACCGCTGAGTGTTCCGGGAGTCAGATGTTTCAAAAGGGGCAGGGAGGGAGAAGAAGAGGCGGGACAGTGGTACTACTAATCAGGGCTATTATCACGGCTGCAGAAAAGGTGGAAGTCATGAAGGGACTGTCCACTGAGACATTGTGAATGGAAGTCAGAAACTAGAATGGGATAATAACTCTACTAGTTGCTTTTGTCGTCAACACCCCAACCCCGCAAACAGAAACATTGAGGAACGGATGGGGAGGCAGACTCTGAAACGCTGCAATAATAATAGGGTTGCTGTGATGGGTGATTTTAACTTTCATAATATTGACAGTCATCTGCTTAGAGCAAGGAGTTTTGATGTAGTGGAGTTTACTAGGAGTATTCCGAAAGGTTTCCTGACACGATATGTCGGTAAACCAACTGCAGGAGGGGCTGTATATGATCTGGTACTGGGAAATTTAGCTCGGCTCGGTGGAAGAGCGTTTTGGAGGTAATGATTGCAACTCTGTCTCCTTTACCATGGTGCATGAGCGAAATAGCAGCTGACAATGTGCGAAAACAGTTGATTGGATTAGCGGGCGGAATATGATGTCATTAGACAAGATCTTGGGAACCTAAATTGGGAGCAGATGTTCTCAGGGAAATTCATGGCAGAAATGTGATAAGTATTGAGGGATCATTTACATTGCGTTCTGCAATTGGTATCTTCCACTGAGGCAGGAAAGGATGATAGTGTAAAAGAACCATAGCGTACAAAAGTTGTAGAAAATCTAGTTAAGAAGAGAAGAAATGCTTCTGAAACTTTCAAGAAATTCGGTACTGTTTGAACTCTCGAAAAATTATAAGGGTGCCAGGAAGCAGCCCAAAAATGAAATTAGGAGAGCTAGAAGGAGCCACGAGAAGGCCTTGGCAAACAGGATTAAGGAAAACCCAAGGCATTCTACAAGTATGTGAGGAGCAAGTCGATGAGCCTTGTGAGTATAGGACCAATCAGGAGCGAAAGTGGAAACATGCGCATGGAGCTGGAGGAGATAGCAGAGGCCCTTTAAGAATACTTTGCTTCAGTAGTTACCAGTGAAAACGACCTTGGCAATTGTGGGGAGGACTTACAGCGGACTGAAACGCTTGAGTGTATAAACATTAGGAAAGAGGATGCACTAGAGATTTTGAAGCTATTAAGTTAGATGAGTCGCTGGGACCGGTTGAGTTGTACACCAGGCTACTGTGGGAAGCGAGGGGGGGGGGGGATTGCTGAGACACGGGCGGTGATTTATCGGCAGCAAGAACGGGAGAGGAGCCATTGGATTGAAAGGTCGCAAACGTTGTTCTTGTGTTCAAGAAAGAGAGAAGAGATCACAAATTGTAGATCAGTGAGTCTTACTTCAGTGGTGGGCAAGTTATTAAAGAAGATACTGAAAGGCAGGATTTATGAGCATCTGGAGAGACATAATCTGCTTAAGCATAGTCAGCATGGCCTTTTCAAGGGCAGGTGCCTAATGAAACTGAATGAATTATTTTGAGGATGTAACAAAGCAGATTGATAAAGGTAGAGCAGTGGATACTCTAAGGATTATAACGATTTCAGTAACGCACTTGCTATGGTCCCCCAAGCGAGGCTCATTCAGAAAGTAATGAGGCGTATGATCAAGGAGACATTGCTTTGTGGATCTAGAATTAGCTTGCCAAAAAAGGGAAGGGACTATTGTCCATGGTTCATATTCTGCATGGAGGGCGGTGACCAGAAGTGTTCTGCAGTGATCTGTTCAGGAACCTCTCCTCTTTGTAATTATTGTAAATGACCTGGATGAGCAAGCTGAAGGGGGAATCGGGGGTTAGCAAGTTTTCTGAGGATACAGAAGTTGGTGTTGTTGTGGATAGTGTGGAGGTTTGACAGAGGTTACAGCAGGGCATTGATAGGATGCAGAACTGGGCTGGGAAGTGGAAGGTGGAGTTCAGCTCAGATGTGTGAAGCGGTTCATGGCGGTAGGTCAAATTTGAAGAAAACATACTATTAATCATAAGAGTCTTGGCAGAGTTGCGGATCAACGAGAGCTTGGGCTCCGTCCCCACAGGACAGGCAAAGCTGCTGCGCATGTTGACAGTGTTAATAAGAGGGCGCAGAGCGTGATGGTCCTCATCAGCCGTGGGATTAAGTGAATTGAAGAGCCTTGCGGTAATGTTACAGCAAGGGAAGACCATAGTTAGACTCCACTTGGAGTACTGTGTTCAATGCTGATCACCGCACTGCAGGAAAGATGTGTATACCGTGGGGAGAGTGTAGAGGAAGTTTACAAGGAGGTTGCCTGCTGTGGAGTGAATTTCTTATGAGAACAGGTTGAATTAACTTGGCTTTTTCTCCTTGAAGCAAGGGAGGAGGAGAGGTGAACTGATGGAGGTGTAAAAGATGGTGAGAGGAATTGATCTTGTCGATAGCCAGAGGCTTTTTCTCACCCAGAGCTGAAATGGCTGCCATGAGTTGGCATAGTTTTAAGGTGCTTAGAAGAAGGTAGACAGGAAATATCAGAGGTATATTTTACACACAGAGTGGCGGGTAAGTAGAAAGCAGTGCCAGGAAAGGTGGGAGATGCTGATCAAATAGGTTTCTTTAAGAGAGATAAATAGATGAAGCCCGGAAAATAGAGAGCCATGCGGTAGATAAATTCTCGGCAGTTTCCAGAGCAGTTTATATGATGGGCAATAGACTCTGTGCCAAAGACCATATAATGTGCCGTAGTTTTCCGAGGTTCCATGTTTTCATCAATACGTCCGTTACTGGCAATAGATCAATAGAAAATAACAATCTGAAAATCTGCATATTCATCATTCTGGATTGGAGAAAAGGACATGCTGTCAGTGTAATACATTTTATTTGATGTAAAATCAATACTGCCAATAGTAAAATAAGTTGTGCACTTGTTTATAAATTTGGCTGCCAAATAAATCAAAGTCATTTCTTGTTGTATAAAAGGGATTGCAATTAAATGCCAATACCGATAGGAATATTGATTTCGTGCATATATTTAAGTAGCTAGATTTTAAGTGTGCAATGTAATCGCACTGACAGTGACATTAACTTTAAAATGGATTACAAGCATCACCAAAGTATGCTACCTCAATAGAAATGTGCAATTTAATTCAAAACCATCATATGGAATTCTTCCCACATTTATTATAGTAGTTCCATAGCCCTTCGCTAATATTTGAATATGGCACACTTTATTGTGCCTATATTGAACAATTCTACAACAGCGTACTTCACAGACAATAACATATAGAAAGTGCAAGCAAAAGAGGGCACAGTTTGTTTTTCGGTCTTCATCGGCCTGATGTGAAGGATGTGAATAAACCGGCGACGATTCAAGCTGCAAGTGACTTGGAAATCCTGAACTGTTGTCGTTCATTTCATCGTTGCTGTCAGTTGAAGAGAAAACAGGGAAAGCCAGATGCAAGCGAATCTAGGACTGGGGCTCTGTTCGAGAGAAAATGACTGGCGTCAAACTGAGCAAAAAAATCACAGTTTCACCAAACAACACACACAAACTGCTGGTGGAACGCTGCAGGCCAGGCAGCATCTATAGGGAGAAGCACTGTCAACGTTTCGGGCCAAGACCCTTCGTCAGGACTAACTAAAAGGAATGATAGTAAGATATTCGAAAGTAGGAGGGGGAGGGGAAATGCGAAATGATAGGAGAAGACCGGAGGGGGTGGGATGAATCTGAGAGCCGGAAAGGTGATTGGCAAAAGGTATACTGAGCTGGAGAAGGGAAAGGATCATGGGACGGGAGGCCTAGGGAGAAAGAAAGGGGGAGGGGTGCACCAGAGGGAGATAGAGAACAGACAGAATATTGGGCAAAAAGAGAAAAAAAGCGGGGGGGGGGGATCTAAATATATCAGGGATGGGGTACGATGGGGAGGACGGGTATTAACTGAAGTTAGAGAAGTCAATGTTCATGCCATCAGGTTGGAGGCTACCCATAGTTATATAAGGTGTTGTTCCTCCAACCTGAGAGTGGCTTCATCTTGACAGTAGAGGAGGCCATGGATTGACATATCAGATTGGGATTTGTCTATCTGATATCTGATATATCTATCCATGGCCTCCTCTACGGTCAAGATGAAGCCACTCTCCAACCTGATGGCGTGAACATTAACTTTTCCAACTTCCGTTAATGCCCCTCCTCCCCTTCGTACCCCATCACTGATATATTTAGTTTTTCGTTGCCCCCTTTTTTTCCTCTCTTTCTGCCCATCACTCTGCCTGTTCTCCATGTCCCTCTGGTGCTCCCCGACCCATTTCTTGCTCCCGAGGCCTCCCGTCCCATGATCCTTTCCCTTCTCCAGCTCAGTATACCTTTTGCCAATCACCTTTCCGGCTCTCAGCTTCACCCCACCCCCTCCGGTCTGCTCCTATCATTTCCCATTTTACCCTCCCCCCTCCTACTTTCATGTCTCTTACTGCCTTTCCTTTCAGTTAGTCCTGACGAAGTGTCTCGGCCCGAAACGTTGACAGTGCTTCTCCCTATAGATGCTGCCTGGCCTGCTACGTTCCACCAGCATTTAGTGTGTGTTGCTTGAATTTCCAGCATCAGCAGATTTCCTCGTGTTCACCAAACAAAGTAATGTTTAACGAAGAGCACATTGGGAGAATGTTCAATGTGGAGTGAAAACAAATAATTTCTTTGAAATGGCCAATGTTGGCAACAGGCAGTCTGCAATATTTCTGGTTTGCATAACCAGTCCACTTCAACTTTTAAAAGTAGTATATTAAAAGAACAAGTGCAGTGTGAAAATTCACATAGTTCGCTTTAAACTTGGAAGTCATGTTTTGCACGCATCAAAACAGAGCTTCTCGTAAGCCTCTGACGGAAACGATATATTTGTGGAAACAGCGTGTTAAGCAGACACAAAAATACATCAGTAAATACAATGCAATCAATGAATATATATGTCTGGTTACTGTGGATAGGCTAGAAGAAAAGAAAGAACTCGTCTTGTTTGTTCTGAACAATATCGGCAATAGAGGGTTGCAGAATATCAGGACAACCACTGTCCGTCACATTCACACAGTCTAAGGAATAAATTATGGCACCCACAACATCATTGCGATCGTCAGGAACCAGATCAGGGAGCGATTATATATAAAACATTATTTCTGCCGATTGCCGCTGTGCAACAAATTACTTGGGATGTTGAACTATTTTCTCATACTCCAAACTTGCTCATTTATTTCATATTTAAAGGACTATAATTCAAAGTGATTTAAAAGAGGGGAATCAGTCATGTATTAAATTGACTACAGGCTTTAATAACACGTTTCTTGTAACCCAAGATCTTCACAAAACCACGAGATTGTTCAATCACATCAATACGCACAAGTTACGACAATTTTCTTTGCCGGTTTATGATCACAGACAGATTGAACTAAAGTACAGCAAAATGAAAATAAGTGTACCGACCGTGTATACTGGAAAACAAACCTTCTGGGTCTTGTGGAGCATGACATGTACTGTATAGATCGTCGTCGGTGTAATATTCGACTTCACTAATGGAATGAGTGGATCCAGTAACTAAAATTCAATGAAATAGATATTCAAGACATTTACTTGGTATTTTTCTTGTTTTTGTAATGAACACATCATTCAATCATCACATCAATGACAGTATCATCTTTACCATATATGGCATAATCGTTGAATACTGTTCAATAGAAGGTAAAAGGAAGATGTGTGTTCCGCCTTGAATTGATAATAAAACAATCGATACGTGTACATGGAATCGATTTTATAGCTGACTCGTCTGTGTAGTGCTTTTTGAAACGCTATCGTTGACGGATGAAGGTAACTACGGCAATCCTGCTGGAGGAGAATGAGGTAATATATAGATAGAAACAAAGACAGATTGATAAAGTAATACGATGAAAGGGTACTTATCACGGGTCTCCTTTAAGTGGGGACAGTTAATGTTATCGGTTACAGTTCATTCGATATTATAAGTAGAAATAAAGTAAGCTAAAGTGACTGAAGCCGTCATCCAGTTAGCAGAACATGTTCAGATGGAGAATGAGTTCACGTTTCTAGTTAATGTCTTCGTACTAGAATGTGAGCAGGTATGGCCCTGGAAAGTTTGGAAGACTGAGCCATAGTTCGTGGTGGGTAAATTATTCAAGAGGATAGTCTGTGAAGTAATTTATCTGCTTAAATCACGCTTAGAATATCACGCTCACTTCTGGTCAGCTCATTTTTAGAAAGGCATGAATCCTCAGAGACGGTGTAGAAGAGATTTAACAGAATGATGCCCGAAGTAGGGTGCACAGTTTTTAATTACAGATTTTTCGGTATAGAGTGCTCCTCCTCAGAGTCTTTAATCTGATTAAAGGAGGGAGCTACCTTTAATCTGATTCGAAGAAATAATGCAGTGTTGTCAGTGGTAATTTTGCTGGGGGTGAAAGCGTGGAACGCCCTTTCGAGGCTGGTATTGGAGATAGATATATTAGAGCCATTTAGGAAACTTTTTATGTGGCCACGTGTGGTCAGTTGCTTTATGTGAAAGCAACTAAAGAATGTGTAGGATGGGAGAGCAAAATTGATCCCTTTGTAAGTTAACAGGTCGGCACAACATCGTGAGCGTAATGAACCGTACTGTGCCATGTTGCTCCATGTTCAGTGTTCTCTGTTCTACATTCTATTGCCGAACAGAGAAAAGTTTAGAAAGAAGGCTCTTCGAACTTGCTGAAAAAAGTGCTAGTTGTTTCAGGAAAGAAAAAAGGGAATGCCTCTAATACTCTGAAGTACTGGAGACTATATCAGCAGATGCTGGCAGAGTATGCTTCAGATTTGTATTATTCATTGAGGTTCCCGACAATGATCGTGAATGATATCATACCAATCCAGAATCCAGACTGAGATAGCTGAAACCTGGTTCACAGCATCCCTCACAATTCATATCTAATGTGCTATGGAACAATGGATATGCATTTTCATCGTCTATTTGCCGCATCTATTTATGTCCTCGAAGCTTATGACTTAATTTCCCACGTGCTATAAGGTTTCCTTGCCTCTCATCCTGTCTCGCCAATCACCTATCAACCTACCCTCCTTTCCCATGCTCCAGCTCCTTATTTTGGCTTCTGTAGCTCCTTTACAGAGCCAATAAAATGTTTTGGTTCGAAACGTTGACGGTTCATTCTCTACCATAGGTGCACCTTGATCTGCTGAGTTCCAGTAGAATATTGTGTGCTTTGCTCAAGATTTTCAGCATCCCCAGAATCTCTTGTGTTTATTGTATGACACCCCATTATTATTTTTGTTACAATTTCATTTCTGAAGTAACTACACAGCCATGAGTTTTTGTTATTTCTTGATTTTGATAACAATATTGGATGAATTGAGACGGTATCAATTTGTACATCGCGGATTCTGTGTCATAATACACACCTGAATCTTGCATCTCAGAAAAATTCTGGAATGGTGGAATATTCCCAATTTCCTCATAAATTGTTTGGTAAAAGTCAGCAGGTAATCCTTGGCCACTCATTAGTGTACCTAATGAAGAGGGAGTTGAGATGAACATCTGCATCAACGAATTTGTACACGAACATTAGGATTAAACTAAAATTAATTAAAATGACCTTAGTCAAGGTGAAGAGTCAGTGAACGTGATCGTTGAATTGGACTCATGTGTGCGTTATGTTCCTGGCCAATCAACCGAATAAATTTGAAATCAGAAAGACAAAGTACAGAAAGGTACAGAAGAACGAGTATATTTCCGATCATTGTTTCATAATGAATACACGTCACATTTGAATCGATGACCGGTTTAATATTATTATTAGATAGATGTAGATGCCATCAGTATGGCAGCGGATGGAGACAGGATGGAAATTCACACCTCACTTCAGCACATGACAGAGAAAGTTTGGCTGTGTCAACGAAATTTAAAAGCATTGTGAATATAGAATGATAAAATGATAAGAAGATAAAGAATGGGGAAAAATGCATTCTCTTACTTCGATTGGGAGAACCGAATCAGAATATTCGAGGATTCACAACAGATTCTTGAAACTTATACTTCCAGATGTTCAGCGTATGGATGTATTACAGTGAAATAAACAGTAAAGCAGCATATATCCAAATGAGATTTAACCTTGAATTTCCATTACTACATAATGAAAATTAATCATAAATCCACGAACAGTAAGGGACAGTGAAAGCCACAATTATAAATGTCTCACGGAAGTCAAATTAATTTCGAACGAAAGCGGTGAAAACATATTTAATTTAGTCATTTTTGAACAAAAATACTTTATTCGGAATACACCAACAAACTGAAAACGTCACAATAAAAAGTCGTTGTAAAGATTTGTCCTCACCACTGATTGCTGATCGTCTCCATGCTATCGTGAAAAGTATTAATAACTCAATGATGAATATAATTCCAAGAGTTATGCAGACAGTAACCATGATGGATGGGGTCCAGCTTCCAAAATCTTAAAACGAAACGTAAAAACATATATTTCGATAAACGAAAAACAAACACTATAGATCCAATGCAACGAAATTTTGAGCGCTGTTTAATGAATTTAATCAAATATTCAGTTATCACGATTTTTTGTAAGTTATATCCCTATACATTTCATGAGAGAAAGAGCGGTGCGGAGACACAATGTCTCTTTCACAATAAAGCCGGATATGTCAGAAGTATTTCCCAGAGCAATAAACGTTCTCTCCAGCCACCTGGTATCAGATCAGGATAAACATCCCAAGCAACGTTGTGTTCCAGTTCGATTTTCCAGCACATTGCTGGATTGGAACAGTAAGAGGGAAAGTGAGTTTAATTTTATGAAAACATTTCCAGGAAGAAAAAATATTTCAACGTACTTATCCTTGCATTTTTTTTCTTATCCGCCTCTAATGAGCAGAGATTTTGCTAATAATTAGCTAATAATTTAAAAGATAGAGTCACTCTTGGACCTCCACACATTACCTTTCTTCCACCACCCTCCACATTCCCCTCAGCTGTGGTGAGGAGGGAGGACCACAGGGGTTAGGAGGGAACTGTGGGAGGGGAGTGAGGGGTGACATTGTGGGAGGGGGTGAGGAGGGAATGTTGTGGGAGGGGAGTGATCTAACATGATTAACTCAACCCATACGAAACGCAATGGTCCAGAAAATGTTGGTAAGCTGCCGATTATTATCGCTGGCAGTCTGTATGTAACTAGCAGCTGTGGAATTTTTTTTCCCATTCCAAATATGCATTCATAGGCCAGGTCCACATAGCCATGTTGGTCTTTATGAAGTCAGAGCAATACAGAGGAAATGGGATCTCATAGCCTTAATATTTCTTCCTCAATGGGTGCATGGAGGGTTCAAAAATAAGTGAGTACTTGCAATCTTACAGAGCGTCACCAAATCTTGAATATTATTTCGGGTCCAAAATATTATTCAATTATACTGCCGTTGAGCACACATTACATGCTGAGCTGTCGCAGGATGACTAAATACTCATCAGGTCATGCACTCTTAGCGCTGATGTCATCAAGAAGGATATACTGAAGCCTTGGGTCCACACAACTGGGCTCAGGAATAGTTATTATCTATCAACCGCTATGATCCTGCTAGGGTGCGTAACTTCAATTATTCCAGTGGTGAACAGATTGCACAACCTATATTTACTTTCAAGGGTTACATAACTCTTGTTCTCAGTATTAACTTTTACTGATCCATTTGTTCACATGTTTTTTCTGATTTTGCATTTGCGTACTTCATTGCCTTTTGTTATTTGTTATTTTTCCGAGCTTGTTTTTGTGAATTTCTTTAAAATTTCTGTTATATTTCTATGTATGTACACTGAATGTCGTAGGAAAATGAATCTCAAGGCAGTATATGACGATATGTGGATATCTGATAAAAATTTCCTTTTAACTTTCATCTTTACTATCTGCAAACATCAAAACTTTCTCAAGACTATCAAATGCGCAACTAGTTGAATCACAAAAATGTTTGAACGGGAGTGCAGTTCATGTTTTTAAGAATTCTGCATATTCTTGCTTAAAATAATTGGCAAGACGATCGGGATCCCATGCAGTTTCTAAAGCATCCATGGTGAACTTAGCATTTAGGCAATATGAATAATCAATTCTTGATATCTGCAGCATAAATGCGATATTTAAGCGTCAAAAATCCATACCTGAGTTGTTGCGTTCAGTAAGAGTCACTCTGGAACCTGTGTACATATTGAAAAGAAATTTCAACAAAAGCATCTCTATTGGTGTTTATAATTTGATATTTTTAATTATGAAATTAACAAATCATTTGAAGAAAAATTGGAAATGTCAGACAAAGCACAAAGCCTACCAGAACAAAGAACGATGACATCTTCTTTGTGATCACAGTCGTGTTGACCAAATGATGAGGAACGACAGCTGGACAGAGAAGATTCACTTCCGGTGCATTTTACTTCATCAAGCCAGACAGCACCGGCTACCTGGATTATTTTAACATCTTCTGGAGCCCAAAGAGCAAGGCCACACCCTAGCTGACTGCAGACTACACTGGCATCGGCCAGATCCCAAGAGTCGTCACACACCGTGCCCCAAATGTTATTAAACAGTATCTCAATCTTTCCGGAGCAGTTGTGACTGCCGCCAACAAGACGCAATGGAACATCTAGGTATGAAACTATAAAATGAAAATTTATTTAATAATTAGTCTGGGAATCTGAAGTTCGTCAGAGGAAAAATAGAACTAATTATAGAACACAAGGACGCAACCCCGCCCACCATTTGTTAATCCAACACTATGCAAATTATACCACCTCTCGTCTGCTTCATATAATCGATATCGCTCAAATATTTACACTTGCCTACTCCAGCGGAAAGCCTTTTAAAGACGATAATTGTAAATATTTCTTATATCACTCCTCAAAGCCCGTTCCAAGCAAAATCATTCTCAATTTGGGAATAAAGGTTTTTCTCTAACACTTCATTTCAGCCGTCGTTTGTCACCATAAATGCGTCCGTTAATGTTTGGTATGTTTTACAATGTTTCAGACTCTCTACCTGACCTGTCTCACCTAATGTTATGCATCTATTAGGACTAATTTTAGGTCCGCAGAATGAGTCTGAAGTGTTTCCGTCCGTTCATGTCCAGGCAGACTCTGAGTAAGTCTCCTTTATAGCCCCCACATGCTTCTTGAAATGCGACATATCTACAAACACATTTTGCAGTCAATTCACTGTTGAACGACCACGCAACATATCTTATTCTTACTATCAGTGTCCAATTAATGCAGGCAAGTCACAGACCTTCCTCTTCAACTCATACCTCATCACGAAATGCTCAAACACACGATGAAGATACTATCAGCCACTTTTTTTTTTTGTCTTTAGTTCATACCGGCGAAGAAAATAGTCGAACACAGCTCATGCATATTTTTCAACTCCAACCATAAATTGCGGGCTTTGAACATACGTCGTCCTATGTTCTGTCCATTTAACCACTTGTGTTATTTTGGTAATGTAACACAGTCTGCCTTGATGTTTCCTTTCCTCATATTTCCAACCAAATAGTTATCTCTTTCTATTGATCGCAGCCTTTATTCCTCTTTCTATATTGCCCAACAGCCCGACCGCATTTATGCATCCTGCGGTTTACATATATTTACTTCATTTATTTTCACCAAACCAACAAAGTCTCTCACTTTTGAATATCCCCATTACTTCCATCGTTCACTTCCCTCCTTCCCAGGTAATACCGATTCCCAAGTCCGTCCAACTGGTCATAAGGCAATTACTGCATATCATTTATAATCTTGCCAGATAACAAATGCTCCCAATTAATTCCAGTGAACTCCCTCTATCTTCTGTCTGGGCATGGAATTTTTCGCTAGACACTCCCATTTGGCAGTGCTCAACAGGGTCACGGGAAACCAGGATTCCAGTCAATGCGGGCACAATTTCGTTGAGGGCAAAAGGTACGAAATTATAGCGACATTTATACAAGGTTTTCTGATTTCAGCAAAGGCGTTTCGAATTCGTTACCTTCTGAAGGGAAAGAGGAGAATGTGTTTTCTTGCAAGCAGGCTTTTTCAGTGAATCCTTCCGTCATGTTGGTTTCTGTTGGCAAAATAAATATTTTGACGATTTTATACAGAAAGATGTTAAACGTAAATAGATATAAGACTCTCTTATTTACCCTCACATACAACTCCTCCGTCATCCGAATGGTCACACTGGTGTTTTCCCCACGGTTGTGACTCACACTGCCAAAGGGTCGATTCGAGTGTAGTACATTCAATCTCATCCAACCATATAGGTCCGAGTCCCTTTCCAAATTGATCTGAGTCAGGATAAATATATTTTATTGGTCCACATTTCATTTGTTTGCAAATCACTTCTGCAGATTTGGCATCAAGATCCTTGGAGCACACTGTTCCCCAGGTCCCGTTGTACCACACTTCAATTCTTCCTCCGCATCGACTACCTCCGTCCTGCAGGCGCAAGTTTTTGTGCTCTGATAAGGATGCATTTGAAACAAAGGTTTTCGCAAAATTAGCATACAATGGAAAGCGCGTTTGTTCTACTACAGCAAAATAAATTAGCCGTCTTTGTGTGTGTGTGTGTGTGTGTGTGTGTGTGTGTGTGTGTGTGTGTGTGTGTGTGAGCTAGGACAATCAAATAAAATGTGCATATTCAGTAGGAAGTGATAGATTAGCAAAATTAAGCGAAACCAGGAAACACGGAGTGATATATTGTGCTGAATTACTTAAAAGAGAGAAGTGGTTAGTGACTGAAAATTGAGGAATAGCTGACTGAGTGTCTGATACTGGAATCTCATCGGATTCGCCAACAATTGAGAAAGGTAAATATTTGAATTCATTTAGGGAAGAAGTTGAAGAGCAAGGAGAAACTGTCCATCCTCTGTCCTTAACGAAAAGTGTGAATTAAGTTGTTGGAAATAAGTGGACCGATGCAAAAGCGGTACGTGGTTAAACTGTACCTCAGTACCTTATTCTTATGACCGCACCAACTAAATCCAGACTAATAGCAGACTGTGATGAAATAAAGGCGAAATTACAATATTATTTTTATTTATTCTATACCCCGATTCAATAACAGTATTTGAAACAGATTTTTTTTTAAAAAACATTTTATATGTATTCCAGGCATTATCTTTGGAGATTCTAATGTGATCACCTACACTATTTTGAAAAGAAAATAGTGTTTTGAGTTCAGAAAAGCTGACCTCACATGAGCTTCTGGCTTTTTGGCACTTTACTTCATTATGCCACAAGTACACTGATCGTGTTATCTCACGTTTATTCTTCTCTGCGGCATTAAAACTCAATAGAAAATTTGTCTTCTCTGGGCACATTACAACCTTCCAGTCTCAGTATCAAATTTCTATGGTTGGCTCCTCTAGTTGATTTTGTTTCGAGAGGCACTTTTACTTCAGATTTTTTTTTTACCAATTGCTTTAATAAGTGAGAAGCAGAGGTAAAGAAACATGGGGAGAAAGAAGCAGTGGAAATTGAAAAAACAACAACGGCATGTTTTTGAATTCAATTAGTTGTTTTTTTTTTGGATTTTATTACGTGGAATTTGCATCTTCCAGTTTGATAAATTGTATTATTCCGTCTCTCCTGGTTTGGATTGCTATGTTACTTCTCGTCACCAGCTGGCTCTGCTTACCTGTATGTTCACAGCTACTTACTACTGCATGGCTAGGTAATTGAATTTCCTCAGGAGATCGGGCATTTAAGAACCGCTTGGATATTTTAGTCAGGCGCACTTTTCTATGGGTCGAAGGAATTTGAATCAACATCTGGATTCAACATTTGAATCTATCTTTTCTAAGAACGCCTCACAGTGCAGTCTTTCTCACAGCTCCTTCAGTAGTGTAAAGAGTTGGTGAACAATCAGTCAACCATCAAACTGTATCGACGCAGAGACTGGTGATTCTTTACTTGCCTAGCTTGAGTAAAGAAAACGGGGAAACACTGGATCGAGGGCAGAAGAGTTGTTAGGCAGAATCAATACTGAACTCAGGGTGATTAATGTTATGACATTAGTAATGGGAAATATGAGCATTCCAGATACGTAGGGAATAAGTTGATTGTTTCTGCGTAGGTGTGCTCTCACGCATTATCAACATTTTGACAGTTCATCCTGGCCCAAAGGTCTCCTTTCCTGCTTTATTGATTTATTACAATTCCGTAGTCACTGCGTGCTGCAAAAACAAAGAAAAATAAATTTTAACAAACTGAAATTTTCTTTACCAGAGCATGTTAATGTCACAGCTTCTTTTTGACTGCAGTCATGTTCGCCCCATGGTGCTGATGGACATTCCCAGAGAAATGTTTCGTTACCCGAGCATCTCACTTCATCTAACAAAACTGGGAGAGAGCGTCTTCCGCAGTAAACGTGAGTTTTATCCTCCAAAGCGTATCCACAACCCAGTTGTCTGCAGACCACGTTAGCGTCAACCAGATCCCAGGAGTCATCGCAAACCACGCCCCAAGATCCACGGTAATAAAACTCTAGCTGACCAGCACATGAATCTTCACTTCCGGAGAGCCGTAACTGCAAGTGGCCTATCGAACAGTAACATGGAACGTAAATCAATATATTGGAAATTATAAACATCACCAGTTTGTCGTTTCTAAAGATGATTCTGGAATTATTATTATTACCCTTAAAAAGTATTGTGCCGGGATGTAACAATTATTCTGGAATTTAAAAATGTTTGAAATCTAAACATAAGATGTAAAAGTTTGGAAGAATAGAACATATCGAGAAGCGTAGAGTTGCTTCTCTCATTAAGGATGGAACTCAGCGGCTGGTATTTGGACGTTTTACCACATCTGCTGCCTTTCCATTTCCCTGCCTTTTGCACAAACGAGGAAACTACAAGCCAGTTAGCCTGATCTCAGTGTTTGGAAATATATTGAAGTCTATTATCAATGAGAATGCAGAAGATAAACAAATGTCTGACAAATCAGTTGTAATTATTTTGAAGAAATAATAAGCAGGATAGACAGAGGGGAATCGGTTGATTTTGTGGTACTTGGATCTTCAAACGGCCATCGTCAACTGGCCACACATGTGGCTGCTTAACGAGTTAGAGCCCCTTGTATTAAAGGAAATATCCTAGGATGGGTAGAACTGTCGCTGATTGGCAGTAGGCAAGGATCGGGAATGAAGGGACTCTTTTCTCGTTGGCCGTCGGCGACACGTGGTGATTTTAGTGATTTTGGACCAATTCATTTTACGTTCTGTGTCAATGATTCGGATGATTGTGTTGATGACTTTGTTCAGAAGTTTGCAGACAATATGAAGGTAGCTGGAGGCTCAGTTAGATTTGAGGAGGTGACAGGCCACAGAATTACAAATTTTTCTTAAGAGAGCAGACAAAAAATTACAGATGCAGTACAGTTTCGGGTAGTGTATGGTCATTCCCTTTTCTAGAAAAAAAAATGAAAGGTTTGACTGTTTCCTAACTACTGGAGAGAAAATACAAAAAAGAAAAGAAGCGCAAAGGGGCTTGGGAGCACTTGTGCAGGATTCTCCAAACGATAGTGAGCTTGTGGATATTAAGGCAAGTGCAATGGATGTAATTCTGAGATTATTTGAAGCTCTGGTGAGACCTCACTAGTAATATTCTGTGCCGTTTTGGGCCACTTATCTCAGAATGGATCTGCTGAAAATGGAGTGGGCCAAAGGAGGTTCACTAGAATGTCATTTCATAAGAAGAGCGTTTGATGGCTCTGGGTTGTGTTCACCAGAATGACGGGTGACCTCATTGAAACCTATCGGATGATGAAAGGCTTTGACAGAGTGGATATGCAGAACATGTTTCCTGTGTTGTTCACGTCTGAGACCAAAGGACACTGCCTGAGAATATAGGACAATACAGCTGTGTCATTGTTGATTATCAGCGAGGAGGAGATTTTGTTTTCGATCCTACCTGGTGTCCCCGATGAGGAAGTCAATAATCCAGTTGCAGAGGGAGGAACAGAGACCCGGGTTATTGATCTTGTTTATTAGTTCTGGGAATTTAGTACAAAAATAAATCTATTATCAATGTACGTATATGTCAGCAAAAAAGAACGACGCAGAAATTCGCCAATTTAGTAAATTGCTTTCCACTTCTTTTTGTAGGATTTCTCTTCAGTAGAATTGATTTTCCTATATTAAGCTCTGATGTAGCTTGTTAATATACTTTCTACTACAAACCTTTCGAAGTTTGTTAAATACCATGCCGAATCTTCGAAATCTCCCAGGAGACTTGGGGCTTTGCTGTGCTTTCGCTGTAATTTCAGTTAAGTGTTGCGTCTAGGACAGGTTCTCCGAAATTATAACAGGGGGTAATTTAAATTGATGACCCTCTCCGCATCTGATGCTCTGTGGAGGCCTGACTCATGGACTGCTGGTTTCCTCCTCCTGAACTCAATGCCTCCAATTTGTCATGCTGACGTTGAGGAGGAGGTTGGTGCTGTTGTACCACTCCTCCTGATTTTTAATATCCATTTAAAATTCTGTTGTCTCACCAACTTTGTTTCGGCGTTCGTCAGTTGTGTCGCCAGCAAATTTGACTATGGCAGAAGTGTAGTTTAAAGCGAATGAAACACGAAGCTGTTCTCACAAACTTTTGGATCACCAGTGCTGATGGAGATTTTAGACTAGACCTTGTTGTCATTCAGAACATATTGTCTGGGTCAATTGTATAAGTAGTTATTGGGGTACCGACTTCAACTTTCTGATCAGTTGTAAGGGGATGGTGGCATTTTATGCTGAGCTGCAGTGAGGAAACAAACCTGTAATGTGTGTATCTTTGCTGTCCCGATGTCCCCGGATTGTATGAAGTGCCAACGAGATGACATCTTTAGTGGACCTATTGCTCCGGTAGGCAAATTTGCGATGTCATGGTCCTTTCTGTCAAACCCCACTTTCCTATTTACCTCCGGAATTGGGCCTCAGTCCCCTCGTTTAACTTCCAATCATTCTGAGATTCCACTAACTACACACTCCTGCTTTCCATCAGAAAATGCAGGATAAAGACAACAAGGAGCTGCCAGTTCGTTGTCGACTCCGGTGTGAGTAACCTCGTTCCATTGTTCTAAGGACCGTCAGTTCTAAGTCTAACATCGGTCCTGGATTCTCTACAAACCCAGGACTCCGGGTAAAGACTCTCCTGGATACCGATTCCATGTTCGCTACGTCAATAACGCCTCCCGAATCTGTCTCCGCGCCCGTGTTCCTCACTTGGGTATGTCCACCGACACGCTGTGTAACACGGACATGTCTCCTCTGAGGCAGAAGTTGATATGTTCCATTAAATTCTCAAAACACTTCCTCATTGTTGCTGTCATTGTAACTGACCGATAGTTCTTCAGGCAGATCATCAGGTTCTCATAAGAAATCGGTATGTGAAATTTACTTGTACCTCTATCAGACTGTCGAAACAAGATGCTAAAGATCTTCCTGAGCACGCCAGGCAGTTGATCAGCTCGGGATTGAACTACTTGGCCAGATATCCCTTCTAGTCCGGATGCTTTTGGTGAGTTTGCCCTCATGAACGCTAATTGCATGTCAGCCTCACAGACTTAAATCACAGAATTATCGGGGGCTTCGGGAATTCTTGATGTCTCCTCCACGTTTTGACAGTCAAAGCGGGCATAAAATGGATTTAGCCCATCTGGAAGCGAAGCTTTTTGTTGACTACGTCGCTTGATTTTACTTTGTGCAAACCCTGCCAAACTTGTCAAGCTTCCTTCATGGATTTCAGCAAGGCATTTAGAAAGGTACACTAAGCAAGGCTTAATGAGAAAATAAGGAGACAGGGGATCCAAGGGGACATTGCTTTGTGGATTCAGAACTGGCTTGCCCACAGAAGGCAAAGACTGGTTGTAGATGATTCCTATTCTGCATGGAAGTCGGTGACCAGGTGTGACTGACGGATCTGTTCTTGGACACATACTCTTCGTGATTTTTATAAATGCTCTGGAGGAGGAAGTGGAGAGATGGGTTAGTAGTTTGCCGATGAGCCAAAGTTTGGGAGTGTTGTGGATTGTGTAGAGGGCTGTCGGAGGGCACAGTGGGACACTGATATGATGCAAAACTGGATTGAGAAGTGGCAGATGGGGTACAACCTAGATAAATGTGAGATGGTTCATTTTGGTACGTAGATCAAATACAATAGCAGAATATACAGAGTATTAATTTTAAGACTCTTAGCAGGGCGGAGAATCACAGGGTTCTTGGGGTCCCTGTCCATTCGACAATCAAGCTGCTGGACAGTTTTTCTCTGTGGTTAAGTAAGATTATGGTGCATTTGGCGTTCATAAATCGTGGGACTGAGTTTAGGAGCCGAAAGGTAATGTTGTAGCTATATAGGAAGCTGGTCGTACCCCACTTGGAGTACTTTTCTCAGCTCTGGTCGCCCCACTACAGGAAGGATGTGAAAGGCATAGATGTTGCCTAGATTGGGGAGCATCCCTTATGAGAATAGGTTGAGTGATCTCGGCTTTTTTCCCTTGGAGCGCCGAAGGATGAGTTGAAATGGCTAGCACGGGATTACCTTAACACTTTTAAGGTAATTCGAAGTAGGTACAGAGGAGATGACATGGGTAAGTTTTTTTTAACGTCGAGTGTGGTGACTGTGTGGAATGGGTTGCCGGCGACGATGGTAGAGGAGGATATGGTAGCATCTTTCAACATTCTCCTGGACAGGTACAATTACCTCAGAAAAATAGAGCACTGTAGGTAATTAACCCTAGGTAATTTCTAGGGTAAGGATATGTTCGGCACTGCTTTGTGGGCCGAAGAGGCTGTATTACGCTGTAGCTCTTCTATGTTTCTATGATTCATGCTTATTGTGGAAATGTCCTTCTCCCCTTACATTTCTTCGTGGGCATAGTCCCATGGCCACTTGTAACTTTCCTGCTCACCGGTCTTGTATTCCTCTTATCCGGCCCTCGCCAATTTGCGAATCTCATGTTTCATCTAATTTTTCGCTTTGCGAAAGATTCTGAGTGATTTAGTACGTCCACACTGGTCTATAATTAATTATATGAAGTATGTAAGAGCCATGGTGTTTTCATTCAGATCCATAGATAAGTTCTTGAACTCAGCTCAGTCCTCCAAAGATAAACATCTCATAGCTGTTGCTTCTGCCTCCCGCGACGTCCCCTTTTCTGTCCAAATAGATAGCGCTTATCTGCTTGTCTGCAGGTACGAGAAGGGTGACTGCTAAATCCGATTTACCGAAATCCGTTCTGGTCATGGAACGACATTTTCCACAGTTATATATCCGAATATACAAACTACACGAACGACAAATTAAGAATTGCTCAGGTAGATCGCAGGAAGATTCTGGCAGCGATGACAACAGATGAGAAAAGGCTGAAGTTTCTGGTCCGGATAGGCAGGCCAGATATGTCCCGCAAAGGAAGAAATACTCAAATGGCAGGAGTAGGCAACTGTGTCTTACAAAGGAACTTATGGAATGCGTAAAATCCAAGGAAGTGATATATGAAGTAGCAAAATTGAGTCAGAAATTGGATGATTGGGAAGATCGTAAATTCCAAAAATAGGCATCCAAAAAAAAACTCTAATGGAAACATGAAATATGAGAGCAGAACAGCCAATAACATAAAAAGGATAGCGAAAGTTGTTTCCTTTCAGTTGTCTGAAGTGGGAAAGGGAGATGAACGCTCATATTGGACCACGGGAAAATGACGCTGTGAGGTGGGAATTTGAGACAAAAATAGCAGATGAGCTTAATATTTATTTTGCATCTGGGGTGTAATGTGATGGCACCAGCAGTGTACTAGCAACCAGTGAGCGTCCGTTGGCAGGAAAGAGTGCTATTTCAAACGAAAAATGCTTGGCAAACACAAAGGTCTGAAGATAGCTGAAGCAACTGGACGAAATTGACTAAATCCCGGAATTCTGAGAGAATATGCTGAAGAGAAAACAGATGTATTGGTCGTGACCTTACAAGAATCATTTCATTCTGGTATGGTCCTGGAGGACGGGATGATTGTAAATATCACTCTAAGAAAGGAGGAAGGGAAAGGAGAGAGAATTATAGTCCCGTTTACCGATCCACAGTGGTTTGGAAAGTGTTGGATTCTATTATATATGATGGTGTCCCAAGGTACTTGGAGAATAATGATAACATAAGTCAATGTCAGCATGTTTTGTGCTGAAGTAAATCTTGTCTGATATACATGTTAGAGTTCTTCGAAGAAGTAATAAGCAGAGTGGATAAAGGTGAGGCAGTGGATGTCATTTACCTGGACTTTCCACGTCGTTTAATAAGGTGCCACGCATAAGGTTGCTTAACAAGATTAAATCCTATGGCGTTTAGGAAAGGAACGGAGACGGATAATGGAATGGCTGATAGGCATGAAGCAGGGAGTGGGAATGGAAGCGGCCCTTTCTGATTAGTTGCCAGTGACGCACGGTGTTCCTCAGGGGTCAGTATTGGGACTGCTGCATTTCACATTGCTTCAGTGATTCAGATAATGGATTTGATGATCAAAGCTTGCTGATATTACGAAGAAATGTGCAGTGGTATGTAGTGCTGAGAGTGCAAAGTGCTGGCAGGAGGATTTAAGCAAATTGGAAGAATGGGCAGAGAAAATTGCAGATGGATTACAGTGTAGAGAAATGTATGATAACGCATTTCGATAAAAAGGAGCAATATGCGGACTATTATCTAACTGAGGAGAAGTTTCAAACATCAGAGGTGCAGAGGGAATTAAGAGTACACGTGAAAGACTACCAGAAGTTAATTTAGAGTTTCAGTCTGTGGGAGCAAAAGACGAATGTAAAGTTGACATTTCTCTCAAGTGGAATAGAATATAAAAGCAAGGAAATAATATAGTACACTAGACAAACGGCACTTGGAGTGTTCTCAGCAGTTTTAGCCCTGTCTCTCTGAAAGGGTGTGCTGATATTGCAAAGAGTGCAGAGGAGATTGTCGATGATGATTCCGGGAAGGAAGGTGTTAACACTTGAGGTTTGTCCGGCAGGTGGATCTATACTCACAGGTATCTCATTGATATCTACTGAGTGTTGACGGGACAAGATAGGGTGGGTGTGGAGAGGATGTTTCCTATGGTGTGGGTATCCAGAAGTAGATGCAGAGCCTCAGTTTTGAGGGGCGCCCGTTTAAAAGAAGGGTACAGAGGAGTATGTTCAGCCATCTAGAAGTAAATATTTGTAATGATATGCCACAGACGGCGGTGGAGGCCAGGTCGGTACGGAGAGTTAGGGCGGAAGCTCATCGTTACTTGATCAGACAGAATATCAAAAGATATGGCCAGAAGGCAGGTGTTTGGTGTAGATTGGAATCCGAGATCAACCTTGATAGATGCGTCGCAGATTCGATGGGCTGAATGGCCTAATTCTGGTTCTATGTCTTTTTTATGTGATAGCATCAAATTTGCTCACAACCTGCTGCAGCTTTCAGGATGAACCTATCAAAACTCAAAGTGCAGCAAAATATCACTGATGGAACAAATATTACATTCAAAAGTCAGCGTAGTGACGGCGACAAGTACTAAGTAAGTCAAACAGGAAGAAATCTATCGATCACTACATGAAAATCAGCTAGAAGGTAAGACTCACTTTCGCTAGATTCAACTCATGAAGACGTAAAAGGACAGCATTTCTGTTACAATGGTGTTGAACGATGAAATGCAATCGCCAAACGTCAGCTGACCTGGGTATTGCTACCACTTGGTGTGCGGACCTTGGTAAGTCTGATGCGATTCGCATACTGTGTGACATCGCTTGTGATTGAACTATGTCACATCTCCAGTCAGGTTGATCGTAAAAATGGTTCTCAATTTAATTGTACAATTGGCAGATTGCGTCCTGCATTGTCGATGACTAGCATGCATCTGGGCATGGAGAATATCAGTAATAGAACTGCATGTGTCTCAAAGGCTGCACTGAGCTACAAGCCAGTTAAGAGTCTATGCATTGTAGTGATATATTTCGTTTCCTCTTTCTGTCACTCCCACGCCCTGTCTACCGCAATGGAATATCATTGATTTTGCAAGGACGTTTCAGTTTAGGTAGCTGCGTGCGTAAAAAAGACAATATGTGCATTATTCATGATATTTACAACGGATTTTCCTGTCAACGTGTCACTCGTTCGTATTTCATTTTCCCTTTGTATACCGATTGATATTCATCACATTTATGTTCAGGGCAAGTATCACTATTATATAAAAGAATAGCACTGAATGCACAAGTATACAAACAAACTATTTCATCCCATACATTGACACATCAAGACTAGAGTTTCAGAGAAAATCTACGGAATATGGCAAACAATTAATGTTGGTTCAAAATTAATATCACAAAATTGATCTCTTTCAGACACTCCTGGTGACTAGACAATCAGATGCACAAAAATAAAATAATAATTCCATGAAAATTGTTATTAGTGCACGGAGAAAAATATCACCAAATTACTTCATTAAAAGTTGTAGCGAAAAATATTAGAAGTAAAAGACAATTACTTCCGTCGTACTTGAATGTTTATTTGAGTCTTTATCCCTAATGGTTCCGATCAGAAAAAATGTCAGGCGTCAGTACCATCGCTTTGTTTTGCACTTTCTTGCAAATTTCTTTTTTCAAATTCCCCCTCCAGAATCTCTTCCTTGCGCAACTGAATGCTCAATTTCCATCTTTTGGAACATAGAACAAAGAACATAGATGTGCCCAGCGTGTAACCCACTCTATAAACTGCATATAAATGCCCTAACACATAGCACTCTACTTTACTGAACTCAAGGTATCTATTTAAGAGTCTCTTAAAAGACCCTATTCTATCCGCATCCATCACTGACAGTGCACTTCATGCACCCATCACACTTTGTAATAACATACCCCTTACATCCCCTCTATATCTACTTCCAAGAACCTTAAAACAATGCCCCGTTGTAGTAACATTTCACTCCTATGAAATGACCAAAATATAATTCATATAAACTTTGTATGTACCTCTATCAGGTAGAGCCATGGAACCATAGGGCCATAGAACAGTACGGTACAGTACAGGCCCTTCAGCCTTCCATGTTGCGCTGACCCATATAATCTATAAAACAAGTACTAAACCCACACTAACCCATAACCCACAATTTTTCTTTCATCCATTTGCCTGTCCAAGAGGCTCTTAAATACCGCTAATGTTTCAGCCTCCACCACCATCCCTGGCAAGTCATTGCAGGCACTCACAACCCTCTGTGTAAAAAAAAACTTACCCCTGATGTCCCCCCCAAACTTCCCTCCGTTAATTTTGTACCTATGCCCACTGGTATTTACTATTTCTGCCCTGGGAAACAGGTGCTGACTATCAACCCTATCTATGCCTCTCATAATCTTGTAGACCTCTATCAAGTCCCCTCTCATTCTTCTACGCTCCAAAGACAAAAGTCCTAGCTCTGCTAACCTTGCTTCATATGACTTGTTCTCCATTCCAGGGAACATCCTGGTAAATCTCCTCTGCACACTCCACATCCACACAGCTTCGACATCCTTCCTATAATGAGGTGACCAGAATTGAACACAATACTCTAAGTGCGGTCTCACCAGAGATTTGTAGAATTGCAACATGACCTCTCTGCTCTTGAACTCAGTCCCCCTGTTAATGAAACCTAGCAACCCATAGGCATTCTTAACTGCCCTACCAAACTGTGCAGTGTCCTTGAGGGATGAACGAATTAGAACCCCATGGTCCCTTTGTTGATCCACACTCTTTAGTAACTGACCATTAATCCTGTACTCAGTTTTCTCATTTGTCGTTCTAAAATGCTTCACCTCACAATTGTCCGGATTGAAATCCATCTGCCATTTTTATGCCCAACTCTGCAGCCTATCTATATCATCTTGTAACATTCGACCACCTACAGCGCTATCTACAACTCCTCCCATCTTCGTGTCAGCCGGAAAATTACTCATCCATCCTTCTGCTTCTACATCCAGGTCATTTATAAAAATCACAAATAGCAGGAGTCCCAGGACAGATCCCTGCGGCACTCCATTAGTCACCGACCTCCAGGCAGAATACTTTCCATCCCCAGCTACCCTCTGTTTTCTTCCTTTAAGCCATTTTTTTAATCCAAACAACCAAGGTTCCACTTATCCTGTGCCTCATGACTTTCTGGATGAGTCTCTCATGAGGGACCCTGTCAAATGCTTTGCTGTAGTCCATGTAGACCCCACCCACTGCCCTACCCTCATCAATTTCTTCTGTTACCTCTTCAGAAAACTCAATCAGGCTCGTGAGGCACGATCTTCCCTTCAGAAAGCCATGTTTACTATACGGTAACCTCTTATCCTCCGTCACTCCAAGAAGAAAAAAATCCGAGTTCACTCAACCCACTCTCATAAGGCACGCTCTGCAATCAAGGCAAAATCCTCGTAAATCCCCTTTGCACCCTGCCTACAGTACCCGCATTTTCTCTGTAGTAAGCTGTCCAAGTGGGGTCTGACCAAGCTGTAACATTACCTCACGGCTCTCGATTTGTGCCAGTGCTATAACTTAAATCATCATATATTTTGACCTGAATGGAAGTCTGAAATTGGAAAGGATAAACAAGGAGACTAGCAATAATACAGAGGGAATAAGTGAGGTATGTGGGTGGGGGGGGGGGTGAGGGGAAGAGAGAGAGAGCGAGAGAGATAGAGAGAGATAGAGATAGAGAGAAAGAGAGAGAGAAAGAGAGAGAGAGAGAGAGAGAGAGAGAGAGAGAGAGAGAGAGAGACTGACTGAGAGAGAGACTGAGACTGAGAGAGAGAGAGAGAGAGAGAGAGAGAGAGAGAGAGAGAGAGAGAGAGAGAGAGAGAGAGGGGGGAGAGAGAATGCAGGTAGAACCCTTGGTATTTAATTGTAATCAATAGCAAAATTGTCGAACTGCCAGGACGATCCCGTTCAGTACATATCCCAAATTATGGATAAATCGTTGAAAATATCTGTAGCAATTTCGTAGTTCTAGCGAAGCAGAATTAATGCTCAACTTCTATGCGAGGTTTGCACATTTAGTCCAAATAAATACATTTTTATTCATTCGTGCACAGTTTTCTATGCACCTTCTCAAATTGTACTAGCTACTAGGTTAATTGAGTGCAATAAATTCTTTCGTATGTTTTAGGAGCGGGGCTGCGGTAGGAGCTGTGGGTGGGTATATAAATTGGAAACCCTGCAAGAGGGGATATGATTATCAACGCCGATTTGAGTAAACAAGTGGAGATATAAATATCGGCAAGTCTCAGTGTTTCTAGATTTATCTAAATATAATTAATAGCAACATGATATTACAAATTAAAATTTCCACTTTTCCATGCTATTCACCTGAACACAGGACGCCAACGCCGATGATGTCGGAGGAAGACCGATTCAATATGGATGTCCTGCAATTTTGAAGATGCGATTCGCTTCCTTCACACTGAAGGTCGGTCACCCACACGGGCCTGTCTTTCCCTCTGTGCCCAGAGGCGATGTAGGAGGATGTGGCCACACCGCAACGCAATTGATTACAGACAACGTTGGTTTCATTGATATTCCAGAAGTTATCCTGAATTCTGCTCCATCTGCCGTTATCATAAACCTCCACCTGGCCGTCGCAGCGGCTTCCCCCTTCGGTCAGCCGCAGAGACCAAATGTCATCTACAATATGGATGGGATTGTGTAAAACAGTTAATAATTAGCCAATGTATCCCAGATATGTTCAGCTATTAGCGGCAAAAATTAGTTTATACACCGATTTCCTACACGGCAATCACTCAAGAAGCCATTTAACCACTCTTCTCAATCCGCAGGATAACAAAAGACACACACATAGCGGTCCCAGGTATTATTCTTACTCGCCGAACATAAAGGAAGCTATTGATTTATTTTTTAATATCAGTCATCGTTTTTTTTTTCAACGGTTTATAATATGAGTTAACTCACCTGAAAATATTACATCTTTATTTTTACAGATTTTAAAATGTCACTAAAAATTACTATCTTGACACCAATTGACATAATTCTCTGCACTTTGAAATATTTTCTCCCCATATTTTAGATTTATTCACTGTCTACCCAAGGACTGGATAATGACAATAAAACAGTTCAAATTGCAAACACAGATTGTTGCCTCAAAAATTTAGATTCGTGACATAGTTTTGTCGGAAAATTTTGGATACATTCCATTGTTATTTTTTCTTATTTTTGTCTCTGTTATGGATATCTCTACGACCAAAGAATGGTTTCATTCAGACAAACGCTTCAACAACTCACCGGTGCAGATCAGGCTGGCGTCATCTCCATGCGAACAACTGATCTGACTCCACGCTGAGACTTGACAATCAGCTAATCGGGACTCATTGCCCAAACAAATGTAGTCATCCTTCCACATTGGCCCGTTTCCTGTGCCAAAGTATGCATCTCTGGGAGTTGCCTTTACTGCACCACACTGTAGCTGTTCACAGACCACGGCAGCATCTTCCAAGCTGAAGTACTCATCACAAAGTGTTCCCCACTGGTCCCCGTGCCGAACTTCCACCCGGCCGGAACATCTGTTGTCCCCATCAACGAGTCGTGCTTCATGATTCCCTGTTTTATTCATAAAAGAAGTCAGTTAATTAATCGAAACATAAACTAATTGAAAGAACTTGCACAGGATAAGACCGCCATCCAGTGCGTCTGCTCGGCAGAGCGTCGCGAAAATAACACTGTATAGCACAATGCAGACATGTTATTTTTTTAAATCTGATTGATCCGCAATCATTTTTCCAAAGTATTTTTAAAGTCTTGTGAATAATCTGCATATACCACGGCAGGAATCTCGCATTTTTGAAGGATATTTAACAGAATGAATAACATAGTTTCAAACATTGGGCTATGCAGGTGAAGAAGGGTTTCCTTGTCTGATTTCTATACAGTACTCCTGATTCTGTTGATCGTTCAGTTTCATGCCCATCACTCTAAATGTTATATTCTGTCCAAGTTGAAAATACCATTATTCAGCACCATATTCGACCCGTGCAGTTCTTGCGCAATCAATGGCCGGTGTGCATATTTATTATGTTTATTTATTTTCTTATTTATATGTAATATTTGAAGATGCTTCATGCATTCAAATATTGTGCACTCACATGGGATATTTTCGAATTTCTTTTTCTTTATTGGCAATTAAATTGATGTTTGTCTTTGCTTGTTATGTATATTTTCTTCGCACTTTTCCATTTTTCCATGTTTGTTTATTTCACTGACGACTCATTTCTTAGGTTCATAAGCAACTTTCGAACTGTTAATCACGTTTGGTCCCAACAAATATCCGCTAATGATTATAAACTATGTGAATTCACAAACTATCTTTCGTTCAACTAACAGCTATATAGTTCATATTTTATTTATTCTTCTGCTTTTTTTTTATCATTTTACAGTCGTTATGTCTAAATTTCTAGCAGTAAAATCCGAGGCTGTTGGAACAAGTTATCTCGCTATAATTATGTATTTTCTCTACTGGTGCAGATGCACGTTTCGAAGTTCTGCGGCAAAATCAATGGTTTGTATTAAGCTGCAGTTCCACACCAATTCATCTGTGTGGTTCCGTTCAGAAGAAAGGAGAATTGTTTCGGGCAATATTCAATTACCCGTCAATGTATCAGTACTGAAATAGATGATATTTAATTGACTTGTGTTATTAGATATAGCCGTTATAGAGCTGAAAAACCAACTGCGCATTTTAACGTTTAATCAGTTTTGTGTCTGTATTCAGACGTGACGAAATCCAGTATCATTAAATTTATTCGAATTATTAATTTTTATGTTCAGGTGTACGGTATAATTTGAAAGGTGTGCCGAAAAAACCTGCGGCCATGTAGTTCACACTCAATTTCTAAAGGAAAACACCAGTTCACATTTTTAATATATTTTCGACTGCGATAATGCATTGTTTAATTTATAATAATGCTGCATGATCAACTATTTTCCTTCAAACATAGAAATGCGTATTTCTCTGCATGCTTATCTTTGTGAACTTAACGAATCTTAACCTGCACGTTTTTGTGAGAGTAGTATCATCGTGCATAACGCCTGCCATTACGTTCCCCGCTGAAACAAATTCCACGTTATTAAGGACACTCAGTGTCTTGATGCAGAAGTAAATGGGCGAATCTACAAACTTCCTTTGCTCTCGGCTTTGTGGTTTTATCAGCGAAATTGCTGCGCTATTGTTGGTGATTTTTGTTTTCAGTTTATTAACAAATATCAAATATCCTAATTTCTTTCGCTGAAACCAAATTGAAGCCAATCATTATTTTATTCTTCCGGCACTTTCACCCTGGTAATCTGCCCGTCAATGTCAGATGAAAATCTGCTGATGCAATTTGCAATTCGCTAATGGGAGAATTGTCGATAACAGATATCTGGATCCTAGGTACTCACCAGAGCAGATCACACCGACATCATTCTCATGGGTGCAGCGATGAGTTCCTGAGGAAAATGGACAGTCCCATAGCCTCGACTCATTACCCTGACATTCAAAGGCATGAGTCGAAACGTGTCCTGTTCCTTCCCCAAAATAAGCTCCTCCACGCACAGTAACAACGACTCCGCATTGAAGCTGACTGCACACCACGTTGGCATCATTCATATCCCAGTGCAGATCACACACCGTTTTCCAGGTGTCTCCGAATTGCACTTCCAGTCTTCCCGAGCATTCATCATTTCCAGACACCAATCTTGGAGCTCGGTGATCTGAGAACAATATGAAGCACAGTCAGGAAAATGAACATTTCAACAATATGCGTTCATTGCATATAAAGTTTCAATTGGTTCTCAAACAGATGACAAGGTTTTCCACGGCCAAGTTTCATCATGGGATATCGGATCTGAGTATCAAAATTACTCTCTCTCTCTTTGGTCGATAATTAAGGCCAGATAACAGATTCTAAACACGATTATTTGTTTTCTAATATCCTTTTTTTACTAGAGGAAATTATATTACCACTCTTATGGTATGATAACACAGGCGTGAAAATATCATTATAATTAAGAAAAAAAGTAAAAACGTTATTATTGTTGTTATTATTATTTATTCATCATCATCATCATCATCATCATCATCATCATCATCATCAGCAGCAGCAGCAGCAGCAGCAGCAGCAGCAACATCATCATCTTCATCCGTTTGTATCGGAATTCCAAAAGCATCATTCATTTTCCACAAAGGGAATACACGGAAATTGAATTTTAAAAAAAGCTGCAACTTCCCCATCGTCACCTTGTGTTGGAGCCAATTATTCACTGAAAAACATGTGTATAATAAAAAAATGAAGTAAGCATTATATATAGGAGACAAATACTTTCAAACATGAAATCTGATGAAATTTAGTCAGGATTTTTGACTAAGAAACCATGGCTACAAATAGCAGTCCCCATTCAATATTTCTCATTCAGAATTCTATAAAGGTGAGGAATGCACACACGGAGATTAAATTGTCAAGACTGACGGCATAGTGTTCTGGATTTGATGGGAAGAAGAATCCCCTGTTTATCCGACTGCACTTTCATTCAAAGAAATAATGGTTGGGGAATTTTGTCAGTTTGCTTACATTAATTCTATGTTCCACAACCTTTTCTACAAAAACACCATTCCAAAAGATTCTCGAACTTCTTCAATCTGTACATTTTTGCTAGTCCCTCTGTCATCTTACACATGGGTTCCATATTCACGGTGGCCCCTACCTTGGAAAGAAAATGCAGTGATGTTGTTCCTTACAGATGAAAGTAGGTAGCGCAGAGGCTTCACATCCAATTTATGATTTTCGTAACTTCTACCACCTTTAAATGGACCCTATCTCTCTCTCTCTCTCTCTCTCTCTCTCTCTCTCTCTCAGCATTTATCCCTACAAGCCACCAAAATTCTACACTTGTTCATTTACCTCCTTCCTCTCCTCCATAACAGGCTGCATCAAGTCCTTCCAGGTAAGGTAACATTTCCACTACGAAATGCTAAGTTCGTCTAATGTAACTATTGTTTCTGTGCCGCCTCCACTACATCAGTGAAACCTCATCAATCTGCAGCTCATTTTTCTTTCACAAGCGGAACTTCCCCATAGGCCAACAATTTAATTTCGACTCCTCTTGCAACATGACGGTCCATAGCTCCACTTGTGCCACGATGAGGACACACTCGGGTTGAAGTAACAAAACCTCATTTACCGTTCTTGTAGATTTTATGCCGATGGCATAAATATGGTTTTATCCTTGGAGTTAAATCACAGTCACTTCCCCTCCCCTCGTCTTCAATTCCCCACTCTAGCCTCTTATGACGTCTCACCTACCTAGCACATCCCTTGCTATCCCTCCTCTTTCCATTTCTCTGAAGTGACACTTCTGCACATCTACGTATTTCCTTCTACGCATCTCTATAGTTTTCCCACCCACTTGCTTTCACCTACCAACTTCTAGCTATATTTCCTCACCACCTCCCATCTTTTCATTCAGGCGATTGTCCCTTTCCAAACTGTTCTAAGAAGTGTTCGCCGAATCGTTTACTTATTTGCATGGATGCTGAGACCATGTGCTGTGTTCCAGCAGCGTTTCTGTTGGCTACTGTAGATCTCCGGTATCTTAGTAGGTACATTTAATGCCACAGAAATGTCGACAATATACATCTTGAAATTATTGTTCTTCGCAAACATCGACGAAAATAGAGGAGTGTCTTAAAGTATGAATAACAGTTAAAACGTTGGAACCCCGGAACATATCCAGCTCCCCCTCCCCCGCACAAGCAGTTGCAACGCAGCGATAACCCACCCACCAACAACAAAAAAAATCAGCAACCTCTATCGACCACTCAAGCGTGCAGCAAACTATCAATAAAGACCCAGACTTGCCGTATCCCAAAAACGACGTGCACCCGATAATGTGTCATATCACAGGCTCGCTCTCTCCCTAATTAGGGAACAAGAGGTGTCCCCGTTTCACAGTGAGAGGGGGCATAACAAACAAATCGTTGACTGACGATTTTAGAAGTTTGTTCTGTCGCTTTTCCAGAGCACTCCGGCCACTGAGTTGGCAGCAGAAAGGTGTTGCTTTCCGGACAGACAATCCACGGCAATTAACCCTCTGCCGAACTTGCTGACTATGCAACGAGTATTAATTATCTATCTATATATATATATATATATATATATATATATATATATATATATATGTGCTATAAGGTAACATCTCAGTCTGCTTTAGTGAAAAATAGCTTTATCTATTGTTAAAAAATCTCAGGCTGTCCGTGCAATATCATTCTGATGCTTTTCTACATCCTATCAAGATTAATAGTAGCATTCACATATCACGTCGATTATAATTATCTTAAAAATTTAAAAGTGCATTGGCATGAAGATAGCGTACAGCCTTACCTCAGCAGAATCACGCTCGAATCATCGGCCAATGATGCAAATAAATTATACCAATTTCTAATTGGCATGTCACTGCCGGTAAGCAAAGTACTCACCCCGAGTTCTCTATGTTCAGCAAAAGACCTCAATAATTCTATATTATCGCATCTCTTCTAATTTCGTAAAATAGAACAATATGCATCATTTCCGCATTTTACTACTTGATCTAATGCCAGCTGTAAATGCAGGCGATATTCTTAACAAACCAATGTATCAGTAATTGGATGTCAGCAACAGAGCTATCAATCATTATATCTGGATAGCAACGCAATTCGTTAAGCGGTACGACAGACGCAAGGAAAATGATTTTCCTCGGTCGCAAAACTGAAAGATAAAAACAATACCTCAGTGTGTCTCTCTGTGTCCTATCAACAATAAAGCTTGTATTGAAATAGCTACCCCAATAGCGATACCACGTGACTTAACTTTATGGGTCAAACTTCAATAATTTTCATGGAGGAAGCATTTACCGCCTTGCCTCGTCGATTCTCTTGTTTAGCTTTCCGAAAACCTCAGTTTCATGACAGAGACCTCGCGGAAAAACATCAAAGCGCATAATACGAAATTCATACAAACACTCACATAGAATCCACTTCTAATATTGCACATGTAACACTCTGTACGGCTTCAGTACTAAGGCTAATGTAATGGCTTCAGTGTAATATTCTACTGTTAAGGTAATGGCTTGTCTGTAGCAGCAATCTTTGTGTTATGACAAGAGATAATGGGACGTTGGAATTCAGTGGCTAGCCAATAAGAGATTGTTGCTGTGTCTTGTGATTCTGGACGCAGTTGTTTTGGCGGGCTTTTGCCAGAGGGCGAGAAAGGGATGAACAGAGAAGACGCGATTGGGAAGATTCGGTTGGCCGCCAGACGGAGTGGGCTCCGAGCGGGCGTCCGTAGGTGGGCGACGCTCGGAAAAGATCGGATGGTGGAAGGAAGACTACTGAGTGAGCTCCAACGATTGTGCACAGACTGTTTAATAAATTGGCACCCTTTGTCTTCTATAGATTGTCACTCTACTAACCACACGGTCAAAGTAAAAGCTATAAACTTAATCATTTAATCGCATATTGTGCATTGTTTGTTTTTTCGGTTTACTGATTTGTAACAGGGGACACATCGCGCAGCATCCACCCAAATGAGATTTCCTAAGTTTGGCCGGACCGGGGTTAGCACCCCCGAGATCAAGCCGCTCGGTGTTACACTCCTTTCATACAGTTTATTGTTCTCAATACTCGATTGTCTTTGCAGTCAACATAAATAAAGGCTTTGCATTAAACTCCCCGCATCTTCAGCTGCATCTCCTGTAACTAACGAAAATGCATTCATCTTTGCCAGGGTTTGATATCTTTGCATTTGCTCACCATGCGTTTAGGGATAGCTTTCCGGAATTGACAACAACAAAAAAAAAAAAAAATGGTTTGCAAGATATAATCAGATCAGAAGAGGTAGATTTTTGTTTTTGTTCTGTTTTTTTTTTGCAGAGAATAGAGGTTATCTGGGAGAAGCTTTCACGGGTTTGCATATTTTTTTTTGGCAGTACATTCAAGACGTCATTCAGAGTCTGTCAGGCCAAACATGTCCCCATATTCACATAAGATTCAATATTTGTCGATGTGTATTTTATAGCATTGTTAAGTCCAACCATCTTGCCCTCTTATAATATATATGCATTAATCAAACCACACTTCATCTTGGGTCACACGTTGGCGTAGCATTTACTGTAACATTCTACAGCACCAGTGATCAAGATCCAATTCCCTCCACGGTCTGTAAGTTGATTCTCCGTCCTGCCAAAGTCCGCACAGGCTTCTTCGGGATGTTCCGGCTTACTCACGTTCAAAATATGTTCAAGTTATTCAGGGTTGGTGAGTGGTGAACATGCTGTGTTGTATCATGGCCGATGTTCATCTCCAACTTATAAGACGCATTTCACTGAATGTTTCTATGATTCAGTGTGCAGATGATCAACAGAGAAACTCTTCTAAAAAATACTTAATTTACTGGATATAACGTTTTCCCAGGTTATCCAATCTGGCTCCTTCATTAAGTTACTCAATTCCCAGCAAATGTTCTGTATCACAAGTGTGGATTAACTACAGCTGTATAAAGTTCTGATTAGTGACAATATTCTCTTTTTATCCATATCCTGTTGTATTATATATTAAATATCTATCAATTTCATTTCCTCTATACAGTTGATATTCTTACGACTGACATTTATTTCCTAGTTATTGATGCACATCGTACACACGAAAGTACAATCACCACCCTTTAGATGCAACATTAGTCACAGATTAACAATAAGACAAACATTGTTCTATCATTGGATTCTGTCTCCTGCATCGCAGCGCAATATCAAAATGATTCAGCTTGCCTTGCAACCCGTGTGCCTCACCTTTACGAAATCCTGTTGTACAAATCCCTGTGCAAATTATCTTTAATGTGCACTGCTGTGTCATGAAGAATATTCCCAATTACTTGAACAATTAATCAGGTATATTAGAAACACGGGAATACCCCATCACAACGTTATGCAGAATATGCAGAATCAGACCCTGCCTTTCCAACAATCTGCTTTCCCCAGTGAATACAAATATCGTCCTGCGGAGTTCCTGTCGGTTGACGACGTTAAGAGAAGGCAGACGATGGAAACCCAGCAAGCCAATGCAATTACCAGTTTTAGTAAAATTTACTTAATGATTAAGGACTGTTAAAATTACCCAAATAGAGGTTATTAATATCGAAGAATCATATTTTTAAAAATATCGTTAGGCGGTATATTAATATATATTAGGTATGCTGTCCGGAGTTTATGAGGACAGATTCCCTTGTCAAAGGCGGAGAAATCACAGCTGAACCTGAGTATGTAAACCATAGCAGGCTCAGTTGTACAAATGGCTACTGTGTAAACCGAGTTTGCTTCACAGGATTTGATGGAGAGACAATAGCTTGACCGCAGTCATGAAGAATTGATTTGAATAACTTTCAATCCATTAAGTCCTTCTCACCGTCTGCTACAGAAAGGATCTCGTAAGCTGCAAAATGTTGTAAATTTTGTCAGTCCCATCATGAGAACTGGTCTCTGTAATGTGCAAGACATCGTCAAGGAGCGGTGCTCATTAAAGAGACTCCCTCCACCAAGGGCATGACAATTCCCATTGGTAACATCAAGAAGCGGGTACAGAAGCATGAAGGCAGTCACTCAGCGATTCAAGAGCAGCTGCTTTCCGTCTGCTATCTGATCTCTGAATGGCCACTCAGCCCATGATCACGACCTCACTATTCTTTTTTCTGTTTTTTCACACTTCATTTAAATTAACTATTTCACACTCACGTACACATATCATGTTATATGTGTGTGTGTGTGTGTGTGTGTGTGTGTGTGTGTGTGTGTTTATATACACACACACACACACACACACACACACACACACATACATACACATGGCATGACATATGTGGAACAAATGGATCAGCCATGATGAAGTGCTGGAGTGAGCTTGATGTGCCGAATGGCAGAATGTTGCTCTGATATTATATACCTAGAGCAATTCACATTTTTTTTCCTATATTTTCAAGTATTGCATTCTACTGCTGCTATAATGTTAACATATTTCATGACAAATGCGGGTAATATTAATTCTGATTCTGATTCCTGATATCCGATCTCTCTAGAAACGGCAGCATGTACTACGGTGCCATTTTCTTTTCCACTGTTCATAGAAACCCCTTTCAGACGTATCTCCAGTTTTATGAGGTCAAGAACTCCCTCTGAATCTCTTGTTCTCTGTTTCCTGTTCAGGCAATCTACAGCATTGTCCCGAGATGGAACGGTGTTGTTCATATTTTTTCTCTATTCAGGACAGGTGATTAATTCAGTTCATCCAGTGGTTTAATTTGGTTCAAGTTTCCTGCAGTCGCGATAGCTTTTGATCCTCTCAAGTTTGACAATATCTGGGATTAATCTACTATGAAAATGTAATTTCGGCATTGCATTAACCCTAATTTTTTTCGCATTGTTTTCATACACTGCAGTTTCAATTACTGGTTTTGCGAGACAATGGCAGTTACACAACGGCAAAACTTACATACATTTGAAATTTAAAATGCAACGTTGCAGTTAACACAAATCTGAACCGAATAGAAAAGAACACAGAAGCACACAGACGACATTTTCAACGCAAAGGGGAGTACACGCACGTTCTGAGGTCGAAGATACTTCGTTATAACTAAAAAGGCAAACGGTTCTTTGTAATGATACCAAGCAATAGCGATGGTCTGAAATCATGTTCCGATTTTCTCACAGAATGAATGCGGAATCTAATCCGGAGGGACGTTGGCATTTACAATGCCGTGAGTGTGATCATAAGACCATGAGATATAGGAGCAGAAGTAGGCCATTCGGTCCATCAGTCAAGGCTGGTCTAATGTTTCCAGTCATCCCCACTCCCCTGCCTTTCCCCCAAACCCTCTGATGTCCTGATTAATCAAGAACCTACCTACCTCTGCCTTAAATACACTCAATGACTTGGTGTCCACAGCCGCTCGGAGCAACAAATTCCATAGATTTACCAATCTCTGACGAAAGTTGAGTATCTGTATCTTCGTTTGAAATCGCCCTTCAATCTGTTCAGGACTTTTAACATTCCGAATGTTTCTATAAGAACCTCCCTCATTCTCTGGAACTCCAGGGAGCACAGCCCAAGAGCTGCCCTTCAATTCCTGGAATCATTCTCGCGAATCTTCTCTGAACCCTCTCCAATGTTAGTATATCGTTTCTAAAATACGGAGGCCAAAACTGCGCGCAATACACTGTGTGGTCTGCAATTAACTTACAGATCCTCAACATCACATCCCAGCTCTTAACTTCAGTACCTCTAGAAACGAATTGCAAAATTGCATTTGCCGTCCTCAGCACCATCTCAGCCTGAAGGTTAACCTTATGGTATCCAGCACAAGGCCTTCCAAGTCCCTTTGCATTTATGCATTTTGAATATTCTCCCCATCTAAATAATGGTCTGTCCGTTTATTTCTTCCCCATGCACTTTCCAACATTGTATTTCATTTGTCACGTATTTGCTCTAAGTTTTTAAGCTACCTAAGGCTCTAAGCACTACACGCTCTTTCACCTATCTTTGTATCATCGGCAAATTTAGCCACAGGTCCAGTAATTCCATAGTTCAAATCATTGACATATATCGTAAAACGCAGCGGTCCCAACACCGACCACTGTGGAACTCCACTGCTAATCGACAGCGGGCCAGAATAAGATCTGTTTTCTGCGGAACAGCCAATGCTCCACCCATGCTAGTAACTCCCCTGTGATTCTATGGCTCTTATCTTGCTAAGCACCCTCATGTGCGGCACCTTGTCAAAGGCCTTTTGAAAATTTAAGTACACCATTTCTACTACATCCCCTTTGTCTACCCTGCTTATAAGTTCCTCAAATAATTGCAATAGTTTAGTCATGCAGGATTTTTTCTTTCAAGAAACAATGCAGGCTTTGGCCTATCTTGTCAACTGTTTCCAGGTATTCTGTAATCTCATCCCTATCATCGATTCCAGCAATTTCCCAACTACTGATATCAGCTAACTGGTCTCTGCTTTTCTCTCTGCTGCCACCCACCCTTCTTAAATTGCAACGTAACATTTGCAATTTTCCAGTCATGCAGCACAATGACAGAATCTTTCGATTCTTGAAAGATCATTGTTAAAGTTTCCACAATCACTCCAACTAATTCCTTCAGAACCCGAGGGTGCATTATATCAGGTCCAGAAGATTTACCCTCAGCCATTAAGCTTCCTGAGCACCTTCTCAGTTGTAATTTTCACTGCACATACTTCACTTCCATGACACTCTTGAATGTCCGATAAACTGCAGATGTCTTCAACTGTGAAAAATAATGCAAAATACGCATTTAGTTCCTCTGCCAACTGTGTGTCTCTCAGTACAATATCTCCAGCGTTATTCTTATTGGTTCAATATCTACCCTCAACTCTCTATACTTTTCAATACCTAATAATGCTATTAGTATTTTTTTATATTAGTCGCCAGCGTCCTTCGATACTTCAACTTTTCAGAATCAGAATCAGAATCAGAATCAGACTTTAATCGTCAAGTACCTATGCACATACAAGGAATTTACTTCCGGCAGATGTTGTCTCTCTGCTCAAAACAATAATAATGATAAATATAAATGAAAATATAAATTGTACATACAGGTAGTGCAATCCAAGTAATAGGTAGCTGACAGTTAACCGGCAGTTAACTGTTCAGCAAAGTGACCGCAGTAGGGAAAAAACTTCTCCAGTGCCTATTAGTCTTAGTCTGGAGGGATCTGAAGCGCCGACCAGACAGAAGCAGATCAAACAGTCCGTGCGCAGGATGGGAGGAGTCCTTTATGATGTTCCCCGCCCTCTTCTTCAACCTGGAAGAATACAGGTCCACAATAGAGGGCAGGGAGGCTCCAATAATGCGCTCGGCAGTCCTCACTGTGCGCGGTAGTCTGGTTCTATCCTGCTTGGTGGCGGCTCCAAACCACACAATGATGGAGGTGCACAGGACAGACTCAATGACTGCAGTGTAGAATTGCAGCAGCAATTCCTGAGGCAGACCGTATTTCCTCAAGAGCCGCAGGAAATACATCCGCTGCTGGGCATCCATCAGATACATCCATCTTCAGGATGGAGCTGATGTTCTGCTCCCACTTCAGATCCTGAGAGATGGTGATACCCAGGAACCTGAAGTTCTCCACGGTGTACACAGGGCTGCTCAGGACTGTGAGGGGAGACATAGCGGGGGAATGTCTCCTGAAATCCACTATCATCTCCTTTGTCTTGAGCGTGTTCAGCTCCAGATTGTTCCGACTGCACCAGAGCGCCAGTTGGTCCACCTGCAGTCGATATGCAGACTCATCACTATTCTGGATGAGTCCGATGACGGTAGTGTCGTCTGCAAACTTCAAAAGCTTCACATAGGGGTTGGAGGAGGTGCAGTCATTGGTGTAGAGGGAGAACAGCAGTGGAGAGAGGACACACCCCTGAGGACATTTCGTTGCTAATGACCTTTTTTGTTTCCTTCTGCAATCTCGATCTTCGCTGTAGCTTTGACCTCTTTGTAAGCACTCTTTTTTGTTTTTGATTCGGCTCCCACTTCACTTGTCAGCCAGGGTAGAGTCCTTCTTCCATTCGGATTTTTTTCTTTTTTGCCATATATCTGTCTTGTTCTTCTCTTATTTTTCGCAGAAACTCCAGCCATTAATGTTCTACTGTTCTTTCTGCTGTTGACCATTTCCAGTCACCTTGTTCTGTTCCCTTCTCATGCCATTGTAATTTCATTTACTCCACTCACAGACCAACACATTGGGATTTAGTTTCTCCTTATGAAATTGCAAAGTGAACTCCATCATATTCTGATCACTTTTCCCTAAGTGTTCCTGAACCAAAAGCTCTCTTATCACCGCCAGATCATTGTGCAACACCCAATTCAGCGCTCATCAACAAGCTGTTCTAAAAAGCTATCCTTTAGACATTCCACAAATTCCCTCTCTGGAGGTCCAGTACTGACCTGGTTTTCCCAATCCACTTACATGTTAAAGTACCCAACCAATATCATGACATTACTCTTCTGACACTGTCTTCAGAAATCTCCTGCTGCAACTTGTAGTCCACATCCCGGATGTTGTTTGGAAGCCTGTGTCAAACTGCCAGTAGGTTCTGTCATACGGGAGGCGTTGGAACGGACCCAAATGCAAGACACAGACACTTAAGTACAAGGGAGAGGACTAGGTGTATCAAGAAAAGAAGGGAAGTGGAGTAGAAACGACGTTGGACAAGACTCAGGCTCTGGACGAGACTAGGATACAGGGCCTGGGCTAAAAGTAGACTAGGAAAGTGGGACCTGGACGATGAACTAGGAGTGGGGTCTAGGAACGAGGAACCTGGACAAGGACTCCGAGCAAGAGACCGGACAAGAACCTGGAAGCTGGGTCTTGACTCGGGCTCGGACTCCGGATTCAGGCGAGGACAGGACTTGGGGGCAGGACGCGGGACTCCAGGACTGGACTTGGGGGCAGGACGCGGGACTCCAGGACTGGACTTGGGGGCAGGACGCGGGACTCCAGGACTGGACTTGGGGGCAGGACGCGGGACTCCAGGACTGGACTTGGGGGCAGGACGCGGGACTCCAGGACTGGACTTGGGGGCAGGACGCGGGACTCCAGGACTGCACTTGAGGGCAGGACGCGGGACACCAGGACTGGACTTGGGGGCAGGACGCGGGACTCCAGGACTGGACTTGGGGGCAGGACGCGGGACTCCAGGCCTGGACTTGGGGACAGGACGCGGGACTCCAGGACTGGACTTGGGGACAGGACGCGGCACTCCAGGCCTGGACTTGGGGGCAGGACGCGGGACTCCAGGACTGGACTTGGGGGCAGGACGCGGGACTCCAGGGCTGGACTTGGGGGCAGGACGCGGGACTCCAGGGCTGGACTTGGGGGCAGGACGCGGGACTCCAGGACTGGACTTGGGGGCAGGACGCGGGACTCCAGGCCTGGACGGGGGCAGGACGCGGTACTCCAGGACTGGACTTGGGGGCAGGACGCGGGACTCCAGGACTGGACGTGGGGGCAGGACGCGGGACTCCAGGCCTGGACTTGGGGGCAGGACGCGGGACTCCAGGACTGGACGTGGGGGCAGGACGCGGGACTCCAGGACTGGACTTGGGGGCAGGACGCGGGACTCCGGGCCTGGACTTGGGGGCAGGACGCGGGACTCCAGGCCTGGACGGGGGCAGGACGCTGGAATCCAGGACTGGACGTGGGGGCAGGACGCGGTACTCCAGGACTGGACTTGGGGGCAGGACGCGGGACTCCAGGACTGGACGGGGGCAGGACGCTGGAATCCAGGACTGGACGTGGGGGCAGGACGCGGTACTCCAGGACTGGACTTGGGGGCAGGACGCGGGACTCCAGGACTGGACGTGGGGGCAGGACGCGGGACTCCAGGCCTGGACTTGGGGGCAGGACGCGGGACTCCAGGACTGGACGTGGGGGCAGGACGCGGGACTCCAGGACTGGACTTGGCGGCAGGATGCGGGACTCCAGGACTGGACTTGGGGGCAGGACGCGGGACTCCAGGCCTGGACTTGGGGACAGGACGCGGGACTCCAGGACTGAACGTGGGGGCAGGACGCGGGACTCCAGGACTGGACTTGGGGGCAGGACGCGAGACTCCAGGACTGGACTTGGGGGCAGGACGCGGGACTCCAGGACTGGACGTGAGGGCAGGACGCGGGACTCCAGGGCTGGACTTGGGGGCAGGACGCGGGACTCCAGGACTGGACTTGGGGGCAGGACGCGAGACTCCAGGACTGGACTTGGGGGCAGGACGCGGGACTCCAGGACTGGACTTGGGGGCAGGATGCGGGACTCCAGGACTGGACTTGGCGGCAGGACGCGGGACTCCAGGACTGGACGTGGGCATTACGCGAGACTCCAGGACTGGACTTGGGGGCAGGACGCGGGACTCCAGGACTGGACGTGGGGGCAGGACGCGGGACTCCAGGACTGGACTTGGGGGCAGGATGCGGGACTCCAGGACTGGACTTGGGGGCAGGACGCGAGACTCCAGGACTGGACTTGGGGGCAGGACGAGGACTGGACGTGGGGGCAGGACACGGGACTCCAGGGCTGGACGAGGACATGAAGCTTAGACTTTGTCTTGGTGGAGGGAGAGCAAAGCAGAAGCGGGGAGAGGCGTAGCTGGACATGGACACTGGCCCTGGACGAGACCACGACTCAGAGCCTAGGCTACGACTTGGACTTGGACACGGACTGGAACGTCCTCGGAGCCTTGGTCACGGAGCACAGGAACACAGAACACAGAGCCAGGACCCCGCTTTGGGAACAGAACGTAGGACCGGGGCTTTACACAGAGTCGGGACACCTCCTTGGGACAGGACTTAGGGACGGGTCTCATACACCTACACGAAACACAGGGACACAAAGATATAATTCCAACCTCAACAGAAGCTTCCTTCTGATGGCATGGCAAGGCTCCGGTCTCACTCCGACGGCTGAACCTGACGGCGATACAGGGGAGGATGTAGGCGAGGTTGCTGGCAAGGCTTCAGAGGGAAGGAAGACTTCAGGGTAACGGCAAAGACGGCCTGACTTACCCAACGGAGGCAAGTACAGGAATGTACAGATCCAACCGTGAGGTAACGGCAAGGATGGCCTGACTTACCTCACTGAGGCAAGGACAGGAATGATCAGATCCCACCACAGGGTGACGGCAAGATCATCCTGACCCCACAGAGGCAGGACGGGATACCAACGAGCTGAACCAGCAAGCACACTCGAGCCCAGGATCACTTATATTCCAAACACAATATGAGAGTCAGGTGCCTGTTTAAGCACAACTGAAACAACGGTCAGCGAGAATACTGGGAGTCCGGTTTCCACGGACCGGACCGTGAACCGGAATGCGGATTTCACGGAACGGACCATGACAGGTTTCTTTTACCCTTCTCATTTCTTAACTCACCTCAAAGAGACTATACACCTTCCGATCCTACATCATCCCTTTCTAATGATTTAATATTATTTCATATACACAGAACAACACCACCTGCTCTGTCCGCTATCCAATCTTCCCACCACACCATAGATCCTTGAGAGATGTGAGGGCCGTTTCCTAATCCCTTACTTCCTACATGACTCATCACATTTTATTCATACTTCGCAATTAGCTGAAGTTTACTGACAGCTTCGAAACAAAACGGAACACAGGGGGACTAACAACAGCTGTGGTGCAAGAGAAATTGCGAAAATATCCAGTTTGGTCTATGGTAGTCCTGATGACAACATTTTGTATTTTCGTACCCACAGATGTCGCTTGATCCGTTCAATCGTTCTGGTGGCTGTGCCGGCTGTCACGTATTTACCTTTTTATGTAGGGGTTTGAAATCAGAATGGTATCTCATCATGAAAGTAATAATATCTAAACGGATAGATTTAGTACCCGATCTCTCGCGGCGAGCGGTAAGCTTGTGTTATTTTGAATTTCGGACAGCCCGGATCAATAAAGACAGGGTGTACCCAGAGAAAAGGGGCTCGATTTACCTGCGCAGATAACTCCGGCATAATCGGGTCGAGAATGGGTGTAGTAACTCCATTCTTCTGATTTACACTCCCGCAGAGCAGGCTCGGTCCCGTCGCAGGTAACATTATAGGTTATACTGCTGTCAAAAACCTTTCCAAAGTGATATTCGCCTGGGGCTTTCAGCGCGGCGCCGCAGCTCAACTCTCTACACACCACAGTTGCATCCAGCAGATCCCAGCCGGAAGCACCAACAGGTCTCCAGTATCCCCTGAAGTTCACTTCCAGTCTCCCGGTGCATGGACTTCCTCCATTTTCCAGTCTCACCATCATACTTTCTGGAATATAAAAAAAAAGATTAAACGTCGACACAAGAGTTTTTGAATAGGCTAGAAATGTTGAGCAACAGGCACAAAATGCTGGCGGATCTTTGCACATCAGTCAGCAACCATCGAGAGGAGCAAAGCACAGAGAATACGAACATTGATTGTTCACGCTGAGGAATGGCGTCAGCCCGAATCATCGATTGTTTGTTGATTTCCACATATGTTTCATTTAGATACTGTATATATTTGTTAATTAATTAGGCAAACAAAAAAATAAATACATATATAAGCAGTTAAATTGATCAATTAGAATTTCATATAGATATTCATTGGTATGTTAGCATATCTGAAAACAGGTAGAGTGAACTCGGCCTTTTCTCCTTGGAGCGACGTATGATGAGAGGTGATCTGATAGAGCTGTATATGATGATGAGAGGCATTAATCATGTGGATAGTCAGAGGCTATTTTCCAGGGCTGAAATGGCTGCTACAGGAGGACACAGGTTTAAGGTTCTGGGAAGTACCGAATATGTCAGAGGTAAGTTTTTCACGCAGGGAGTGGTGAGTGCATGGAATGGACAGCGGTAATGGAGGTGGATACGATAGGGTATTTTGAGAAACTTTTGCTGCTCAGAGAAACAGAGGGCTATTGGTAAGCCTAGTAATTTCTAAGGTAGGGACATATTCGGTACAACGTTGTGGGCCAAATGGCCTGTATTGTGCTGAAGGTTTTCAATGTCTCTATCTGTCCATTTATCTGCCTATTTTGCGTCAGTTATATGATTATTTGTTTATTTACTTGCTTGTTTCCTTATTTTATGCTGTCACCAATATTTATTATCATTTATTCGTTTATTTGATGCGCGTAGTGATTTTGTAAGGAAAATGAATCAATATTTGAAAGCATAGGTGTATAATGAGAGAGGGGAAAAATCAAAAGCACCTGAGAGGCACAACCTCTTAACCCACATGACCGTAGGTGTGCCAGCGAACAGCGAGAGAAAGTAGTTGAAACAGTTAAAGACACGCAACTTTAAATCCACTTCGACAGCTATAAAGATAGAACATGTTAGCAGAGATATGGGACACCATATGTCAAAGCAAATCAGATGATCATGTTGGCTCTCTTGTATAGTTTAGGGGAAAGAACTGTTGCGGTGCTGAATTACACTATAATCAATGGCTGCGAATTATGGAATTTGGGGCAACGGAAAACAAAATGTGGACGAAGTAAAGAAACGGTCATCATCTGCTTCACATTGAGTTTGACTTTGATCATCACATTCCAGACATTTCTGGTTCGAGTCTGTGCAGTCCAGACGGCGATAAATTAATGCGCGGCTGAGATGATGGCGCAGGGGATAGGGCTTCTGGTTATTTGGTGATTGGGATCACTGCTGGGGGAAATATGACTTGTACCAAAGTGCGGGGTTGCGCCTGAACCTGAAGGGTGCCGATATCCTCGCGGTGAGATCATTGCCTGACTGCTCGGAGGCAGCGAGTGGGAAAAGCCATTTCAGTTGTCTGCCATTGTCTACATGTATTTCTCAGGGTTGGGTTTCTGGATTGCTTCTGTTTACGCTGTATGTCAATGATTTAGATGATGAAATAGATGGCTTTGTTGTCAGTTTTGCAGATGATATGAAGATTGGTGGAAGGACAGGTAGAGTTGAGGAAACTTGTAGGCTGCAGAAGGACGTCGACACATTTGGAGAACAGGGAATAAAGTGGCAAATGAAATACAATGATGGAAAATGTACATAAACATTGGTAATAGAAATAAAGGTGCAGACTATTATCTAAACGGGGCGAAATTCAAAACAAATTCTCAGCTGTAAAGGGACCTGGGAGTCCTGGTGCAAAACACCCGGAAAGGTTACCTTGCAGGCTGAGTCGGTGGTGAGTAAGGCAAACGTATTATTTTGCTCTAGCGTCTTCATTTCCAGACGACTAGAAAATAAAAGCGCAGGGATGAGATGCTGAGGCTTTATACGCACTGACGAGGCTTCACCTTGAGCACTGTTAACAGTTTGGTGCTCCCATTCTGAGAAAAAGATACGCTGGTATTGAAACATCTTCAGAGGAAGCTGCGACGATGAGTCCACGAATGAAAGGATTCTCACAGAAGAAGGTTTAATCCCACGGATCTGTACGCGCTGTAATTTGGAAGGATGGGGAGGGGATGTCAGTGAAAATTTCGGATATTGAAAGCCTAGTCGGAAAACATGTGAAAATGACGTGTCGGGGGATTCTTGGACAGGAGGGAGCAGCTTCACGAAAGTAGGACGTCCATTTAGAATAGAGATGCTGAGATATTTATTTTGCCAGAGGGAGGTAAATTTGTGAATTCATTACGGAAGACTGCACTGAAAGCCAGGTCGTTGGGGATATTTAACACAGAACGTGATGGTCACGGCAAGGGAAAGTCCGAGGAGTGGAGCTGAGGAGAGGGGAAATGATCAGCCGTGACTGAAAGTGTAGCAGACCCGCTGGATCAAATGGTCTAATTCTGCTCCTCTGTCTCAGGGTCTTACGGAGAATTACTCTCCCCCACAGATGCTGTTCGACCTGGTCATATGATCGTGTACTTGTGCAGACTGACAAGTTCTCTGCACTCTAGTTAACAACAGTAAAGTATACGATAACACGAATAGTAATTCCAACATGACGAAAATAATCCCGACACAGATTGGATTTAGTTTGTCGCCGAGGACTTATGTTCGAGTTAGTGATATGCCAGAGGACATCAAAATCGCGGGACAGCCGATATAAAAAGATGCCTTTACCTTTACAAACAACAGCAGCATCCTGACTGCGTGAATAGCTACTGTCATCCCATGGATCTGATTTACACTCCTGAAGAGCGGCCTCGCTCCCACCGCACTGAACGTTCGTCGTGAAAACAGGTCCGGATCCGTCCCAATAGCTTCCATCAGCAAAGGCGTTCACTGCAGCGCCGCAGCCCAGCTGCCGACACACCACATTCGCGTCCCGCATATCCCAGGAATCACCATTCACTGTCCCCCAGTTTCCTTTGTAGTGAATCTGCAATCTCCCATCGCATCGACTGCCGCCACTCACCAACCTCAGCTTCACGCTTTCTGGAAAATATCAGAAAATAACCACCCACGGTAAACAGCGGTTTAAGCTGGGGGAAATTTGCGTTCGGCACATCGCCTACGCTACTAAATGACGCCTGAAAATACCAAACTGCATGCAAAACGTGTGATCAAGCGGGAGGTCAGGATAGGGAAACCCCTTTGAGCTACTTAACGTGACAGAAAGACAAGAAACTACTTGACGACTGAGAGCTAGAGGCAGTCTGTCGTCCCAGGAGAAGAATTGGGTAGCTCCCCAAAAGACAAGGTCATATGCATTCTTCGGAGAGCGGCAGATCTGCTATTCTGTCATTGTCCACATTTATTGGGTAACCGAAACCAAAATTTGTTGGAAAGAGTCGAACTGAGACTTCGTGTGTCGTCAGCATCAGCAGCAAGAGGATGAATTTAACAATGAAAGCTTAGTTAAACCTGGGGAATAATAAGGTCAGGGAAAGTACTTTCTCTGTTATCTGCCCTTCCTGGAGATGACTAAATATCGTCCAGGTAAAAATAAATCCTATTTCCTTACCGGAAAGATACTGGCATGGGCAGAGGAATGACTGACAGGCAGGAGGCAGCGACTGGGAATAAAGGGTGTCTTTTATTTTGGCTGCCAGTGGTGATCATCGTGGGCCAGTATTGGGGCCGCTACTTCTCACATTGTGTGGCAATGAATTAGATAATAGAACTTATGACTTTGCGGCAAAGTCTCACGATGATACGAAGATAGTATGAGGAGCGGTTAGTGCCGAGAAAGCAATGTGATTGCAGAAGTAACGTAGACAAATTGGAAAATCGGGCAAACAAGAGGCTGATGAGATATTATGTATGAGAATTCATTTTGGTAGAATGAACAATGGAGCAAATTATTAGCTAAATGGTGAGATCACTTAAAAATTAGTGTTTTTTGCAAGACTCGTGCAAGATTCCCAGAAGGCTAATTTACAGATTCAGTCTGCGGCATAGAATCAAAATAGGCCTTTATTTCAAGGGTATTAGAATAAAAAAAAATGAGGTAATACTGAGTTTTTACAAGACCCTAGTCAGGCCCCCTTGGGGTATTGTCAACACTTTGGGCCGCATATCTCAGAAAATATGTGTTGTCATTAGGGAGAGTTCAGATGAGGTTCACGAGGGTGATTCCTCACGAAAAATGGGGTTAACATATGAGGAGCGTTTGGTAGGTTTCTGTCTGTACTGACTGGAATTGAGAGGAATGCGGAGGGGCAGAATTTCTTTGACTCCTACCGAATGTTGAATGGACGAAGTTGGACGAGGAGAGGATGGTTACTATAGTGGGGTATCCAAGACTAGAGCGCACAGCCTCAAAATTGAGTGATGTCGCTTTAAAAGAGAGGTAAGAAGGGATCTTTTTAGCCAGACGGTAGTAAATCTCTGTTATGCTCTGCCACACGCTTCGGCAGAGGCTGTTCTTGGTTATATTTAAAGCGGGAGATGATAGTTTCCTGGTTAGTCAGGGCATTAAAGGTTATGGCGAAAAGGCAGATGTATAGGGCCGCGTGCGATCCAGAATCAGATATAACGGAACGGCAGAGCAGACTCGATGGGTTGAATGAACTAATTCTGCTCTTAAGTCTAATGGTTCAGTCATCTATCAGATGGAGTTTCAATAGCAATTAGTTGTAATTGCCCAGCCCTCCGCGCAGTGAAAAGTTAGCAAAGTTACCTGACGGTTCTGGCTGACAATCCCCGAAGCGGCCTGAAATGAGAGATGCAGAATTAGATTTGTTTGTGAAGTAGTGGGATTAGGTTGGGTAGCCGTAGGATGTTATGCGGGATATTCAGCAGAAGAGAAATAAAGACAAAAACACAAGACAGATAAAGCTGCGGACAAGAGTTATTTGTATTTCATTTTTTCTTTTCATAAATTTTGCTCATTCTGCCTGAGCGTTAAGTGGATTTCGCAATTCTTTGGTGACCCAGTTTCCCTGGGTGTTTCCATTTGATACGGCAATCAAGTATTAAACATTTTTATACAAAGTGCTTGAAAGGAGGTAAAAAAAATCGTCGCATTTTCCACGAGAATCTAAATCATTACTTAAACCAAGACAGGGACTAAGAATATAAATTTCAACATGTCACTAACTGTGCTTCGTCGCATCCATGCACTGAACACAGGAATATGAACTGCAAAACAAAATGTTTAGTTGCATTTCTCCTGACGCGTGATGAAAGGGAAAGCTAAATATAAAATGTGATACATAATGCAATATAAGATCATAGATGACGAATCATATTCCATCACCTTATGGGGGATTAAAATTACAAATCTTCGAATGATTGAAGAATAAAACCAAAAGTATTAGTAAATGTTCACTGTATTGCAGAATGATTTCAAGGTTGTAAAACGTTTCAAAAATCTAAGTCTAACTACATTTTTCAAATTCCTTTACTTGAATATAACAGATGGTGACAGAAAAAGCTGTAACTAATAAATAACAGAAACAGGGTTTTGCACAAGTCTTCAGCCAGGAACAATGGCAGCTTTGTGTGCGACGCGCATTCACTGAGTTATTCATTCCGGACGCCGATGCATAGATTCCTATCATAAATTTTTCTCCAGTTCTAAGAATTTCCGATTTATAGTCTGTTTGGAATATCATTTGAAAACAGACGCTGGTTTGCGGAGGGATAATTTTGGTGTTGAGACTGCTCCCTTAGTGTAGGTGCAATTTCAGAGTGACCATTTCACAAAATTCTCATTAGGAGGTTCAAACGTGTAAGTCCATATAATTAATGAAAACAGTTCTCTAACGTCAGCAATTCCAACGAGAACTTGCTCAAACAATGGAATAAAAAAACAGCTTCATTGAAGCGGAAAAGTAAACAAATCTCAGTGTTCAATCTTCATCGTCATGAATTGCGAAGAAATCTGCCTGATTCCTGATCCATTCAGCCATTATACTCTTATCATACAAACAGATTAAGCTTTCCTTCACACGGGAAATTCGGAGGGGAAGCAAATGTTTCAATATATCAACATTGCTTAATCATAACGTTATTTCTGTGTTTTTCTTTCCATTCCACTCAATATTCAGTCGGATTGCTATAAACGTGCACATGTGAACAGTTTATTATTAATAATAATATATCTCTACATTGCCCAATAATTACCATATTCTCAATATACTCACTAGTCCAGATATGCATCATCGTCAGTGCCACAACAGTGTGCAACATTATTGCGGTGGTCATTTAGAAAGGTTTCTCCAGAATGTTAAAGGAGCCGGTACTGCAGACAGCGAAGAATCTCTCCAAAACCTTCTCACGTTCCACTTCATCAGAACTTATTTTTTTTCGCCGAGTACTCAGTATTTCTCTCTGAACTGTCAAATTTCACATATTGAGTTGTGACCTGTAATTCGCTGAAACGCACCAATGAGATAACTCTTGCCCTTTAATGGACATGATGGGGCCATCTTCCTTCATTGGCTGTGAGAAACCAATGAGCTGTGAGAAACTGAAAAGGCCATGAATCACCGACCCGATGTGTGCATCAAAACATATCCTGTCCTGTAACTTTGTTTGAGATCTGGTGAGCTTTCTCTGAGACCAGATTACTCAACTCCCATTTTCCCAACACCACGTTGTTGAGCACATTAACAATTTGCTCAGCGATCCTGTCCCGACTCACACTATCATTATTTGCATGAAGTATCACACCTTTTTGAATACTTCTTGAATTCATGTTCCTTGCTGATCAGCTTCCGGTGCGGAGATGGGGGTGGGGGTTGCAATACAAAAATACTTCATTCTTTCGTCAACTTGTCCATCTATTTCTCTCGATTTCAAGCGGATTATTTTATGTTATCCCCATGCAAGATCACCAATGAAATTATAAAGGAGTGCTGTATACCTTTCTCCGAAGATACATGGAATTATCTGAAACATATCTCTACAAAACGAAAATTCTTCAGCAGGAATTCGTAAATCTCTAGGAATATTAGAACGCATTCCAGAACTTAGTATGTTTTTTTCGCGTCTTAAAATGATTGTGAGTCTATGACACTGAGTCCTCAGTTTCCCTCTTCATATTTTTTTTAATTTTTTTTGCTCGATGCTTTATTTCGCGGTAGTTTATTCCATGGAGATGCTCTCGCTCAATCAGTCTCTCACCCGAATCAAGTTTCTCATATGCCCCAGTTCACTGACTTAGTCCTTCTCCATAGTTTAGCGTGAGCGGCAAGCTGATGCAGAGAATAATTTGGAAACAGACAGACGACAGGCATTTTTTTTTCAGTGAGGGAATTCAGAAAGCGAGGAGGCAAAGAGGCGCCAATGTGATTGAAAATGATGACTAATTGAGCAAATGCAGCAGGTATAATTAACATTATATAATTATAATGTAAGTAATGACTTGTTTTGTAATCAAAACAAAAGGGAAGGTCCGCGGTATAGTGGCAGCTATTTTGATGAACTTGTGATAGATATGCGGCTAGTTGGCTAAACTGCGGGCGCTGATCAATACCAGGCGTCATTAATGACATCAAGGTTTCAACTGTTTTCATTCCAATTACATCGTGCTGCCTCTGAAGAGCTGCCACTGGACATATTTCATCAGGCATCATCTTCAGGGACACCAGAAAACCAGATATCTGTTATCAGATACCAGACTTCATTGTAATGGGCAAGGTGCAACAACGTAACAGCAAAATAAGTTTTTTTTCTATTTATTTGTTCATTTAGTTGGATTTTATTTTGTTGGATGAACAGTAATTACACTCTGTATAATGATGTGATCCTTCTGTCAGGTTTGGGAGAAGACGGAGCATTCAAGCGTCCCTGAAGATGACTTCTGAAGATGTATCTTCAGATACAGCTCTTCGGAGGCATGATGCGGTGGTTGGAATGAAAGCTGGACCCATTGACCAGCTAGAAGCAGAGACACTTGTAGTTAGTCGGTTCAGGTATGTAACAGGCCATTATAGATTTGTGTCTGCCGGGGGATGTGTGCGTCTTGGATGCATTGATGGGGTGCCCTGGGTATATGCAGATCCAGCAAATATACCATTTATATGTTGTTGAGTTACAGGTCAACTCAGGAAAACTAACAGCAACAGTCACAGAGAGGAACCAGGTCAACCATTGTTGAATTGCAAGGCAGACAAAGTCCAGTCGAGCAAATGCGAAGAGGGAATTCTAAATTCAGCGGTACAGGAAGAGATTTCTGTGACCGCAAACCAAAATTCAGACTGATATGTTGCCTCACTTGTTCCAGAATATACGATGTCTCTGAGGAGGCAGAGAATATTCCGATGGAGATAGTGTGCTGCGTTGATTCGTCTTTCATTTGGAATCCAAAGTCATAGCCATGAAGGAAGCTCTATATCTGCTAACTTAATTTCGGGAGTTAGCCTGGAGTTAAAAGGAAGGAAATCCAGAGTTGTATTCAGAGTATTACTTTCTGTACCATGTACTAACGATGTAAATAATTGGAATAGAGAGCGGAATGGGGGCTTCAAAAATTTTTGCTAATAGGCGTTTCATGAAGAAGCAGGGAATTGTGTAGGGAAAATGGGCAGCAGCTGAACAGGAAGGGTTCTAAGTTTCACAGATTGTATTTGTAAGTACAGTCGGCCTGACAAATAAATCTGAAATGAAAGGCAGGCAGGGAGCGCTTAATGAATATAGTGGGCATTATAGATTGAAGTAAGTTTATCTCTAATCAACGAGTATCATAGGTTAGGCTGAAGATTCAGAACCGAGATTAATGCTTTCAAATATAGCGTTCACTCCATAATACAGCCATGATTGATATTGGGACTAATCTGCCAACTCAAAGTCCCATAATGTTTATATGTTAGAAGTGATAGGATGGGAAGTAAAAATATTAGAGAAGTGTTACGAGTAATTAGAGAAAATGTTACTGCTCTACTCAGAGAAGACATTCATCCCCTGAGGCAAAGTGAGTAAATCTGAAATGAGTTACACTGCTGTGATTATTTTATCAATTCCCAGTATCCAGTAGAAGCATGGGAGCAGATCTGCAGACAGATTATGACTGATTTAAATGAGTCAAATGTGTTGTCGTGATTAATTTTACTTTACCAATATTGGTGAGTACCGCATTGCTGCAAAACCAAACAACAAACAAATCAAGAAGCAAACTTTTTTTGAGGCAGAGTTTTTCAGCTGCATCCAGGAGTGTTTTTTTTTTTAAGCGTGTGACAGTACTGGAGTTTCCATTTGGGAAATGAATGTGTAAGGGTGACTAATATTTCTGTGGAAGAACACATTAGAATGGGCGGTAATAATTCATTATTTTTCAATGCAGTAAGAAATAACGGCTAATTTGGTACCAACCAGAAGAACTGAATTGGCTCAAGGTAAATCACAACATTGACTGAGAATTCTGGAAATGTAAATTGCGAGCAGGTGACATTGGAAAGTCAACATTTGACTTATGGGAAACCATTAAAGACGATATGACCAGCAGTCAGGTAAGGTACGTTCAGTGAGATTGAATGATACAGTTGGTAAAGTAAAAGGCCTTAGGTGACAAAATAAGTTGTGGTTTTTGTCACTAAGGGGGATAAAAAGGAAAACATAGCTCATGAAATCGGGCAAGGTATTCAGAGATATATAGAGAACTTATATATAAGAAGATATAAGAGAAGCACCAAGGGTTTCAGAAATATCTTAACATCTTGCTCAAGAAGAATGCTAACTACATATGTTGCAACTCAGAACAAGAGACTGACTATGGAGAGGGTATTACTGCTGAAGGAGCATGGAGGTAATTTGTGCTAGGAGTCAGAGGATGTCGGCAAAGTACTAAATCAATTTTTTGCATTTATATTCACGAAGGGAAAGGATACAGGGAAAGTGAGATCGGAGTCTGCTATTAGCATAAGCTACCGAATTGTGAAACAAAGAGGTAGATGTTATTAAGAGTTTTGAAGGACATTAGGATGGACACATTCCCATGGCCTAATACGACGTATCCTACCTTATGGAGATGCACGTGGGAAGAATGTTGTGGAATCGATGAAGATTTCTGTATTTACTGTCTATTCAGCAGAGCTGGCAGTGAAGAGTGGAGATGAAAAGCAGAATAGATGTTTTTTATTAGAAAGTTCAGCATTCTATTTTTAGAAACTAAGACTTCAGGGAAGTACGCGAAAATTGGAAGTATTTGTGCAGAATGGAAGATGAATGTCTAGCTGGATTAGATGCTGCCTCAAGCTGTGTTTTCCTTATGCCAAAGTTCCTTTGATAATGATCTGATCATATTAATTCTGGATTGTATGCAGTGCATCCATATACAGAACAGCGCTAATACAATGAAGCCTATTGACATACCGATAAACACGATGGTACTGTATCATAACATAACCCTGAGAAATAAGGACACACATAGGACAATGGCCTCGTCTTCGACTCATTTCGAAAACTAAATTTCCGCATGTACTATCTATCTGTAACATGTCACCACTGATTCCAATGAATATTGTTTTGCTACTCCAAACCCAGATCACCAAATGTTGTTTCCCCAATTTCAAAATATTATTGGTGTTATATGATTAACTATACTCTTGGTATTTCTCGCACCAGTCATTCCTGAGTACAGCGCTGAGACGGCAACAAGCTATATAAAAATTAAAATAATGCAGCCGCTGTTTACGTCTTCAATCATATATTTAATGTTAAACTGTTTGTTCTGTTAATTTACAATAGCAATTTGAAAAATTCTGCTGCATTTGTCCATTCAGATTGAGCTAGTTATTTATTGTCAGATCCTGCACTCGAGTTATTTTCTGTTCTGACTGTTAGAAGAGATTGCATTGATTCCAAAATTTGCCAATGCAATCAATTTCTCCTCTCCCTCCCCCTAACACTGTTGACACTAAGAACATCTGTGTTTTCTTTTAGTTTTTGTGGCATCATGCCACGACTTTAAGGTAATGTAGTCACTCCTACTTTAAAATAGCATTTCAAAATGTGTCTTGCACTTCTTGCCCCTAGGAATCTCCAGAAAGAATATTTGCACAGTAATAATTGAATATAGTGTCTAATATTTATTCATTCATTCTCTGTATATATAAACTATCCTGTCACATTCTGCAGCAATGTCGCTAAAAACTGTTTTTCTGTTGAGCTCACAGGAAACACCTGTTGTTGCACATATCTCTAATACATCTTCTCGTCTGAAACACTGGTATGTGGTTTCTACATTTATTTTGTAATTACATTCTGACAAACGTTTATGGGCCTACTTTTTATTCCAGACTCTTTATCCAAGTCGTCGCTGTGCGAATGTTTAGTTTGAGTTTCTGAATAGTTATTGAGGAGAACTTACTGAGCTGCCGGAGGAGCAACATTACATTTATCGACAATTTAATTCTGAAATGGGACGAATCTTGGAATGAAAGTCATTTGCAGCCGTATTGTTTCAAGAGTTAAATTATACGACCTGTGTCCAAAGGCCTGGAGCATTGTTCTATTGGTGCAACTAGGCAATGTTATTTCACGTAATCACATGATTATTGAATACCTAACTGTATTCATGAAAATTTTGAAACAAATATACTATTGATGAAACCCACCTCACTATAGAAAAGGATCTTGGCGACTGTAGGGATGACAAAAAGCGGACTGAAAAGCCTGAGCTTATGGATATTAAGGATATCAAGAAACAGGATATGCTGGACCCTCATGTGACTCTGTGCTATGACCCTCCAGGGTGCTCAGCTGAGGAAAGCTAATATTATGCATCCCTCGAGGTACAGAGGGTCCCAGTCCCGGTGATTGGAGAGGTTAAAGGAAGCGAGGGCCGTGCATTACTGACCCAATTTCCGAATTTCCTTTGGCGACAGTCAGGACTGGTGGTCCCCCATACAACCGGGAGGCTTTACTCTGGGTTCAAGCCAAAGAGCCTAGGGTTCCTTGCCTACACCCGGACGAAACAAGCCTCCAGCCGAGGGAGACTGGGAAGACCTGGCCGGGGGCAAACTCCGATACTGGAAGGAAGGAGTCAAAGGTGAAGACGGGACATCTGGCAAGACATTCTTTAATATTGAACGCACCCAAGACGTTGTAATACATCTCTGTGAAATTTCAGGCCATGGAGTCGACCGCACCAACAGCCCACCCCCCCCACCCTCGTCCGGATCACCGTGAGAGAAGGACACACTGTCCCATCCCTGCAGCAATACCACTTCCAGCCCGGGGCAACGTTTCATTAGGCTGTAAGCTATTTTGTGGATCCAGCAGGAAAACGATGTTCTGGCTATGCGATAAGTGACGACAGTGAAGTAATTGAGCAAGTCTGCTTTGCAGCAGCTGTCTCCGCCCAGAAGGCTGAGCTACTTGCTCTGACTCGTGTCTGTATCCTAGCAACAGACTGAAGTGCAGTCTAACCGCGCACTCAGTTCTGACTTTGAGAATCCACCACAGAACCAATTCTTGGTAGAACACCTTCGACAAACAACGCAAAGACATAAATGAAGATGACTTTGAGGAGGAAGTTCACAAGTATTTGGAACAAAGTAAACAGGGCCTGAATGAGGGCTTCAGTAGAGGAGCCAAAAGTGCAAGCCGAAGCTGGAATCCTCTTTGATTAACGTTTCGAATTTTAAGATGGAAAAGCCTGTGGAAAAGAAATTTCAAAGAGATTAAAATGCGAACGTTTACATAGACCCGTACCCCACATTTTCAGTCCCCTCGGGAGTCCAGCAAGCTCTTATTAGACAAAATCTAAAGACAGGTATGACAGACATGGGGGAAAACGAAACTGACATCGGAGGAATATATAATTTCCAGGGCAATGTCCCTGAAGGAGAACACAAACTACCATCCCAAATGGGTTACCACCTTCAACCTCAGACAAATTTCTGGGTGACCCCTGCAGGACAGGTTTGTGTTCCCTCTGTGTTCTGATCTATCTTGATAGATTATCTAAATAATTGTACACACTTGGGCAGGGAGGGAATGGTTAATATCTTGGTGGCGTCCTGATTTCCAGGAAGCAGCTGAAAAGCGAGCCACAGCATGAAAAAACGCACGAATGCTGGAAAGGGAATGCCTTGTGTTTCCGGAACGGGTGGACCTTTTCCTTCTTTACAACTTGATTTTATAGAACTACCTAGAGTACATTGTTGTAAACATTGCTTGATATTAGTAGATGTATTTAGCAGATAGATAGACGCTATAACCACCAGTAATAATACCGTTGTAAAAATATTACTAAGTGAAGTGATTCGCTGTTTGGGATTACCTGAATCAATAAGCTCAGACAATGGGCCTCATTTTATTGCTAAGATAAATGAAAAACATCTGTAAAAAACTGGCAATTAAACAGCAATTTCACTGTGCACACCACTCAAGAGCAGCTGGTATAGTGCAACGAGCAAATTGAATCTTATAGAATAAGATAACGAAACTTACGCAAGAAACTGGACTAACCTGGCTTAAGGTTTTAACTTTGGAATTGTTCCATATGAGAGTTGAACCCTAGACTAAAACTGGATTATCCCCAGCAGAAATCATCCATGGAAAGCCTATCCGTACACCATGGACACCGGGGTTATCATGTCCCCTCCCTGATAAAATAGAGATGCATACTCTAGGGGAGGAAATGGGAAAGTATTTGTGTAAACTAACCAAATATTTTCCAAAGTTTGCACTTGTAGGTTCGCCAGCCCCACCAAGAGTACGAGGATTAAGCTAAAGGGGATTGTCTCACTGTTAATCCTTCAGACTTTGTCTTGATAAAGAATTGGGACAGAAAGAAATTGGACACTCGGTGGAAAGGACCCTATCAGGTGCTACTGACCACACCCACGGCCGTGAGGGTGGAGGGGCACCCAAGGTGGATTCATCGATCGGACTGTAAACCCGTCTTTAATGAAGTAGAATAAACAAAGGGGGAATAATATCATGATGGCTGAACTAATGTTACTTTTTGTACTATGTGCTCCAAGTCTCCAAACAAATACTTCCCTTTCTCTATGCCACACATATGCAGAACGAAAAAGGCAGTCGGCCTTTTGGGAATGTGCCAGGTTATCCCAGCATGCGGAACCAGGATTGCCCTTGGAAGAAGTACCTTTGAATAGTAGTGAGATGTTATCGGTGAGAATTATGAATTCTTTGAGTAAATCCTGAGATCCATTATTGGATCGATGGTGGATATCAGGATGTAGAACAACCCAGAATTCAGGGTGTCTCTGTTTTAAGGGATGCTATTTACGAATATCTACAGAAGTGACCTGAGAGAACTTCTGTACAACCTGCCCACACTCTGAGTAAGGTAAATGGGATCTGTTATTGTCGTACTGGAAGAATAGAGGAAACGTTTTTTGGAAATAGCTCTTGTACAGAAATTAGGACTGATCCCCCTCCGTACGCTGTTAATGGAACTTATTGTGCATGTGGTAAGAAGGCACATCCGTGGCTCTCAGGGCCTTATGATGACAAGGGAACTATCATGGTGAGAAATTGGACGGGATGTTGCTACTTAGCTTATGTAGTACCTTCTATATATTCATTAGCCAACATTTCTCATTGTACTCAGCTGGAAGGAAATAAGAGAGAAATTACAGTAAGTGCAAAATTTTGGATGATAACTTTTCCTTTCTATGGGATAGGCCGAAATTCGTGAGAAGTATACAAGTTGGCAGCTGCACTAGAACAGTTGGCGAATAGCACTGCGAATGTTTTAACTGATATCCAGACCCAGATTAAGGGTTTAACTACTGAAATATCAGCTCTGAGGATGGCAGTTTTACAGAATAGGATGGCACTGGATTTATTGCCAGCAGAGAAAGGGGTGATATTTGCTGTCATAGGAAAGGAATATTCCAGATGAATATTCCAGACGGAATATTCTGTCTAATGTTACAGATCTACCTCAGCATATCACTCACGAAATCCAGAAAATTAAGGGAATTAGAGAAAAGATGCATGGGTTCACCGATAGTCAGGGAACCTCGCCATGGCCTTTTAACAGTTCTGGAGACTACTGGGGAATGCTTCTGCATGTAGCTATGATAATAGTTTTAATTATAACCATAGTAATTTTTATAAGATAAATAACGACACTTTGGAATTTAGATTGATAGATAGATAGATAGATAGATAGATAGATAGATAGATAGATAGATAGATAGATAGATAGATAGATAGATAGATAGATAGATAGATACTTTATTCATCCCCATGGGGAAATGCAACTTTTTTCCAATGTCCCATACACTTGTTGTAGCAAAACTAATTACATACAATACTTAACTCAGTAAAAAAAAATATGATATGCATCTAAATCACCATCTCAAAAAGCATTAATAATAGCTTTAAAAAGTTCTTAAGTCCTGGCGGTAGAATTGTAAAGCCTAATGGCATTGGGGAGTATTGACCTCTTCATCCTGTCTGAGGAGCATTGCATCGATAGTAACCTGTCGCTGAAACTGCTTCTCTGTCTCTGGATGGTGCTATGTAGAGGATGTTCAGAGTTATCCATAATTGACCCTTAGACATTCGACAAATTCTCTCTTTTGAGGTCCAGTAGTGGCTTGTTTTTCCAAATCTACCAGCATGTTAACATTTGTAATGATTATCATGACATTGCCCTTCTGACACGCCTTTTCCACATCCCGGCTGCCGTTTGGAAGCCTGTATACAGCTGCCATTAGGGTACTTTTACCCTTGTCATTTCTTAACTCAACCCATAGAGACACTACAGCTTCCGATCCTATGTTATCCCTTTCTAAAGATTTAATATCATTTCTTATACACAGGGGTACACACCCCTCCCCTGTCTACTAACCTATCTTTCCGATACACCGTATATCCTTGGACATTCAGCTCCCAATGTCAGCCATCCTTTAGCCATGTTTCGGAGATGGCCACGACGTCATACTTGCCAATCTGTATCTGGATTTCAAGATCGTCCATTTTATTTCTCATGCTGCTGTATTCAAATGCAACACTTCCAGTCCAGGATTTACTGTTTTTACTGCACCACGCCTCTATTACCCTGTAACTCACCCCACTGGCTGTGATTAAGCCTCATCTCCTGCCTTTGCTTTCTGTCATTTCTGTTGCACGCTATCTCTGATTTATTTCTGTTTTCCACTTCCTCAGTCCTATCACTCCGGATCCCAAACTAAATTCAAATTAGTTTAAACTCTCCCTGACATCTCTATTAAAGCTCTCCGCTAGGATTTTGGACCGTTTTGGGTTCAGCTGTAATCCGTCGTTTCTGAACAGGCCGCACCTCCCCGAAGATGCCCCAAGGATCCAGGAAACCAAAACACTGCCCACTACACTGGTCTATCAGTCACGCAATTATATGCCTGATCATGCTATTCTTGCGCTCGTTAGCATGTGGCACGGGCAGCAATCCTGAGATTACTACCCTGGAGGTCCTGCTTTCCAGTTTCCTACCTAACTCCTGAATTCTCCTTTCAGGACCTCCTCTCTTTTTTCTACCTATGTCATTGGTACCGACGTGTACCAAGACTTCTAGCTGTTCACCCTTTCCCTTCAGAATTCTCTGCACCCGATCTGAGACATCCCGTACCCTGGCACCTGGGATGGAACACTTTCTCTATCAGGCTGACAGAACCTCCTGTCTGTTCCCCTCACTATGCGATCCTCTATGACTAACGTATTCCTCATCTTACTCCCTCCCTTCTGCTTCACGGAACCGGGCTCAGTGCCAGAGACCTGCAGGACGGGCTGCGGGAGTTAGAGGAGTGGGTGATTGTCATGGAAAGAACGGGAAGAGCTCAGATGCTAGAGAGCACCCCTGTGGCCATCCCCCTCAGTAATTGTAATCTCTAGTATCTCAGCTCTTCCCATTCTTTCCATGACAATCACCCACTTATATAACTCCTGCAGCCTCGGGGTGACTAACTCCTTGTATCTCCTATCTATCTCCTGCTCATGTTCCATTACAAGCTGTAGGTCATCAAGCCGCAGCTCCAGATCTCTAACACGTTCTCTCAGAAGCTGCACATCGGTGCACTAGGCACTGGAAGATTCCCGGGATTCCCACATCTTACACCCACAGCGAAGTACTAACCCTAGAGACATGCTATCGTCCATGTTTATATGCTCACTAAATTTGTTCACTGCTTAATCGCCTAGAGGAGGGAACGGCATGTGAGATGTCCAATCTGCTGAGAACACAGAAACAGAGGAAGGAAATCTAATGACGACGTTGTGATTCTGCACCAAATAGTTCAAAAGGCAGATTTCAAGTAGTAGTTCAAATGGCATAATCTCTAATCCCCGCACAAGGAGTAGAGATTATGTAATGGGTCGGTGTAGCTACCATCGTACAGGGTACTAATGAGGCTACACATCGAATTCTATGCACGGTTGTAATCCCCCAGCAGAAAGAAATCTTAATAGTAGCTATGGAGCCAGTCAGAGCGGTTTTAGCAGTGTAATACATGGAATGATTTATCAGCATTGGTGAGCTAATTTGACCCTGAATTTAGAACACTTTCACAAACAATAGGGTATTTGTTGAGCATCAGGATCAGGAAGGCTTTAAAGCGAGGCCGCAAAGTTCTAATAAATCCCTTTTGCAACTGCAGCTCACCGACGACGTGTCGTTACTTCAGCGCTGCGTGTAGCACACCGCTACATCCTTATGAACAGTCCTCTCGTACTGAATGGTGACATAACATTTACATAACTTTAAAGGTGCATGGCCAGAGTGGAGAGTAGGAGAGGCGATGGGCAGTGATTTTTTTTTACCGGACGGAGAAATCGATATTCATGCCTTCAGGTTGAAGCTGCGCAGGTGGAATCTGATGTGTTTCTCTTCAACCCTGAGGCTGTCAATTTGAGCAACTCCAGCCATTGCTATTCTGCCACCATCCCTGATAGTGTTCTCCCATGCCTCCGCAGTTCCCCTCACTCCACTAATAATGACGACTTGTTGAGCCTTTCCCACCTCGATGTGCAGGGTGAATTCTAACATGTTATGATCACTGCATCCACATGATTCCTTTACCATAAGCTTCCTGATCAACTTTGGTTCATTACACAGCACTCAATCCAGAATTAACATTTCCTCAGTTAGCACAATTACAAGCTGTTCTAAAAGGCATCTGATAGGTGTTTTCCAAATTCCCTCTCTTGAGATCAAGCACCAACCTGATTTTCATCATGTGCCTCCACCCATCCCGCTCATGGACTGTTTGTCCCACTCCCATCGGAGGTAGACTACGCAGCATCCTCACCAGGACTACCAGACTCTGAACAGCTACTTTTCCTAAGCAGTAAGGCTGATAAATATCTTTACCCACTAACCCACCATTCCACACGACCTCTATTTTATAATTTCCTGTCTGTCATCTTATTTTGAGTCATCCAGTGCCGAGCGTCACTTTATCGATATACAATCCATCCGTGCACAGTATATAAGCTGTGGATATATGCTGTTACATTTGTGGTTTTGTGTTGCATTGGAGCCGGAATAATAATTATTTCGACCTCATTTACACGTGTTTGCTAAAAAGGGAATTAAACAACCTTGAATCTTGAATTAACATTTCAGCAGGCTGCAGCGCCACATTTCTGTCTCTCAGCTTTCTTGCGGTAGAGCGCCATCTGGTGACAATAGAGTGAACAAATCAGGGGGTCCTATTATTGTGGCAAATCACCACCAAGTATAAGAGTTGCCCACAAAAGAGAGAGTTTTACAGCGATAAGGAGGGGTGTAGGGGCTGGAAGCCAACTCTGCAAGTGGATGAAGTGCCAGATCTGCCCCAGACCACTCTCCTCACCACTGGTCAGGGTCCCAAAGAGTCCTTCCATATGAAGCAACTTTTCAACATTGTGCCTGTCGGGTCATTTACTGTTTCCAGTTTTCCAGGTGTGGCCTTCTCGACATCAGTTATCGATGTTGTCTCTGCATTCTGCACTCTGTCCCGATGAGATGCTGCAGATGTTGGAGATGCAGAGTAACATACACAAAATGTTGGAGGAAGACAGGAGGTCAGGTAGCTTCTATAGAGGGGATAAAGCAAAACAGAGATTTCCTGCCGAGACCCTTCATCGGGACTGGAAGTGGGGAGAAGACGGAATAAGATGGTGTGGGGAGTGGAAAGAGTCCAAGCTGGTAGATGATAGGTGAAGGGAGATAAGAGTGAAGCTGAGTGGGTGGGAGATGAAGTGAGACGCTGTGAGGTGGTAGGCGGAAAATGCAAAGGGATGAAAAGAAGGAATCTGATAGGATAGGACCATGGGAAAAAAAAGAAGCAAAAGAGGAAGCAGAGGGAGACGATCCGCAGTTTTGAAGAGAGAAGTGGGGAGACAGAATGGAGGAGACGGGCCTGTGGGTTGATGAAAAGAAAAGGTGGAGGTAGAAGTTAAAGATATCGATGTTCATACCATCGGGTTGTAAACTACCCGGATGTAATATGAGGTGCTGCTCCTCCAACCTGAGAGTGAACTCATCGTGTTAGTTAAACAATGAACCGGAAAGGACAGTGGATTAATAATTTTACCCTGGAATCCCTATTAAATCCATCCTCTCTCACCTTAAACCGGTGCCGTCTGGTTGTTGATTCCACAAAAGTGGGAAAAGGACTGCACACATTCCCCATTTCTGTACACTCAAAGTTTGGAACAAGGTCATCCTCAATCTCCTGCACTTCAAGGTGTGAATTCCCAAACTGCCCAAATTCTCTACAGAACCCAGTCCCTCGAGTACCGGCACCATTCTCGTAAATCTCCCCTGCACTCATTCCAGCTTGACGTCCTCACTCCTGTAGCAGAACGATCAAAACTGAATACAATAATCCAGACATGGATACCCTAACAATACTCTAACCCTAATGTAACCTCACTAGCCTCTTCTTCAGACCATCCATGAAGCATGAGATATGAGACAGTGGCTGCTCAGCCAATCGAGTCTGTTCGGCCATTCTTCCATGACCAATTGATTATCGCTCTCAACCCCATTATCCCGTCTTCTCCCCACAATCTTTCACCATCCATTTAAAATACACTCAATGACTTGACCTTTAGTCCGTCCGTGGCAATGAATTCCAAATATTTACCAGTCCCTAACTGAAGAAATTCCTCCTCATCTCTGCTCTCAGTGGATGCCCTGTATATTGAGGCCTTGGCGTCTGGTCCCAGACTCACACAGTGTGGGGTGAATCTTCTACACAGCTACTCTGTCGAGGCTTTTCAGCATTTAATAGGTTTCAATTAGATCCCCTCGCTTTCTTCTGGACCAGCGAGTACAGGGTCAAAGCCGTCTAATTGTCCTCATACATTACCCCTTTCATTCCTGGAATCATTCTCGTGAACCTTCTCGGGATTCGCTCCAATACGAGTACATCTTTTCTTAGATAAGAGGTCGGAAACTGCTCACAATATACCAAGAGCGATCTGACCAATGCGTTATAAAGCTACAGTATCACATCCTTGCTCTTACATGCTAACGTTACAGTTGTCATACTTAATCAACTCAATCTGCAAGCAAACGTTTAGGGTCACCTGCTCAAGCACACCCAAATATTATGAACATCTGATTTTTGATTTTTCTCCCATTTATTTTTTTTCTACGCCCTATCTCTTGCATTGTACACGAATGTACACTTGCATACACTGTATTTCTTCTGCACCTTCGTTGCCTGTTCTCCAAACCTATCGAAGTCCTTCTGCATAATCTCGATTTGCTCGAAAGTACCTGTCCCGTACCTAGTTTTGTATCAACTGCAAAGTTCCTCATAAAGGTATCAATTCCGTCCTCCATATCATTCAGACTTAACAAGAAAAGATGCGGTCTCAATACTGACCCCTATGGAACACCATTAGTTACCGACAGCAAAACAGAATTGCCTACATTATTCTGACTCTTTCTGCCTTGTTAGTCAGCCAGACTTCGATCCAGACAAGTATCTTTCCCGTAAATCCATGAGCTGTCATCTTGTTAAGCAGCCTCACGTGCAGCACCTTAGAAACATAGAAAATCTGCAACAAAATGCAGGCCCTTCGGCCCACAAAGCTGTGTCGAACATGTCCTTAACCTAGAGCTTCCTAGACTTAGCCATAGCCCTCGATTTTTCTAAGCTCCATGTACCTATCCCGGGGACTCTTAGAAGACTTAATCGTTTCCGCTTCAACCACCGACGCTGGCAGCCCATTCCACGCACTCACTACTCTCTGCATAAAACAAAACTTACTCCTGATATCTCCTTGGATAAATGCCTCTCATCATCTACAATCCAAGGAGAAAAGACGAGTTCACTCAACCTATTCTCATAAGACATTCTCCCCAATCCAGGGAGCACCTTTGCTTATACTCTCTGCACACGTTATGTGGTTTCCATATCCTTCCTGTAATGAGGTGATCAAAATTTAGCAAATTTCTCCAAGTGGGGTCTGGTCAGGGTCCAAAATAGCTGCAGCATTACCTTTCGGCTGTTAAACTGAATCCCACGGAAGGCCAAAACACCGAACGCCTCCTTAACCACCGAGTCAACCTGCGTGGCAGCTTTGCGTATCCTATGGACTCGGACCCCGAGATCCCTCTGATCCTCCACACTGCCAAGACCGCTAAGACAAGATCGCATGGCTGCTTATGGTCCATATCGGTAGGGGTGGGGGGGGGGGGCTGTTCTCGCTACAACTAGGTGGAGTATTCAAGGGCATTTTTAACCTCTCAGTGCTGTGGGCAGAAGGTGCCACTTGCTTTAAAAAGGCAACAATGCGGGCTGCCTTATTGACTGTCGCCGGTAGCACTCACATCGACGGTGATGAAAAGCTTTGAGAGATTGGTTAAAACGGAGCTGAACTCCCGCCTCAGGACCTGGACCCATTGCAATTTGCCTATCGTCACAATAGGTCAACGGCAGACGCAATCTCCATGGCTCTCCACACGGCTTTTTCCCACCTGGACACCTACGTCAGGATGCTGTTCATCGACTACAGCTTCGCATTTAATACCATCATTCACACAATCCTAATTGAGAAGTTGCAAAACCTGGGCCTCTGTACCTTTCTCTGTAATTGAATCCTCGACTTCCTAACCGGAAGACCACTGTCTGTACGGATTGGTAGTAACATATACCCTTTGCTGATGATCAACACTGGAGTACCTCAGGGGTATGTGCTTAGCTCACTGCTCTTCTCTCTGTATACACATGACTGTGTGGCCAGGCATGGCTCAAACACCATCTAGAAATCTGCTGATGATACAACCATTGTTGGTCGAATCTCAGGTGGTGACGTGGGGGCGTGCAGGAGTGAGATATGCTAGGTAGTGGAATGGTGCCGCAGCAACAACCTGGCACTGAACATCAGTAAGACAAAATAGCTGATTGTAGTCTTCAGGAAGAGGAAGACGAGGAAACACATACCAATCGTCATAGAGGGATCAGAAGTAAAGAGAGCGAGCAGCTTAAGTTCCTGGGTGTCAAGATCTCTGAGGATCTAACCTGGTCCCAGCAGATTGATGTCGTCATCAAGGGCAAGATAGTGGATATACCTTATTAGGAATTTGAAGCGGTTTGGCATGTCAACAAATACGCTCAAAAAATTCTATAGTTGCACCGTGGAGAGCATTTTGACAAGTGCATGAATGGCTGGTATGTAGCGGCTACTGCAAAGGACCGAAGGAAACTGCAGAGGGTTGTAAATCTAGTCAGCTTCATCCTGGGCACTAGCCTACAAAGTATTCAAGACATCTTTAGGAAGTGGTGTCTGCGAAAGGCAGCGTCCATTATTAAAGACCTCCAGCACCTAGGATATGCCTTTTTCTGTCTGTTACCATTAGGTAGGAGATACACAAGAGTGAAGGCACACACTCACCGTTTCAGCAACAGCTTTTCCCCCTCTTCTACCTGATTCCTAAATGGACGTTGAAGCTCTGGACATTATCTCACTTTTTAATCTACAGTGTTACTGGTTTGGCACATTTTTAATAATCTATTCATTGCACATAATAAATTTACTTGTTTACTTATAATGTTTTTATCTATTTATTATTATCTATGCTAGATTGTGTATTGCATTGTACTGCTGCTGCAAAGTTAACACATTTCATATGACGGTGATAATAATTCACTCAGAATTCTGATTCTGAGCAGGGGCTACGGCATGTTCCAGTGTATCATGTAGCCCATCGGAAAGAAGGAGCGCTTACGTCATAATCATTTGGTCCATCTGCACAAAATTAATTCTTGATTTTTGGTGGATTAGAGGATGAGGAACCTAAAATATGAAAAGAGGTGCAGCTTGTGTTTAATGGGTGCAAATAATGGAACACAACAAGAAACCTAAAAATATCGAGGCTGCATCACTGACAGCTTTATACATCTGCTTATTTCTCTGATCTCGCATACTGGCAATAACATAGGTAAATCTAATTGTTAAAATTTCTTGTATACAGTACATGTAAACATACTTTTAACATATTTATACACTTTCACACATTGTGAAGAATGCTGCAAATAAATGTTCAGCTTTATGTTCTTTCATCCAGGCAGTGTACAAAAACAAAGTGAATGATTACACATCACAAGGCAGATTAATTTCAATCAGAAATTGTTGTAGTTAACCCGTTGTAGTTCAGCACATGCACAAATACGGAATACTCTACGTGTTTGTGTAAGATTGAAATAGGACACGTTCTTATTACAGATTTGTTAATAATTTGAATTTTTTTCTTTTGCTCCAATACGAGTAAACATTCCAGTGATGGTTTCTCTGTAGATGTGGACGGATGCGAAACACAATCTTGCTGAATCTGCCCAACATCTCCACGAATTAAACTCAGACACATCTCCCTGACCTGGAGAGCCACTCTCTAGATTGGAAATGCAGAACAACGGACACAAAGCAGAAACATTGAGTGTAATACTTGAACATCAGAACGATCATGTGCTCTTCTATTCAATAAGCAGAATAGTCTACACATTCAAAGCATGTCACTGTCCACGCTGATGTTGCTGATGTTGTACGCTAATGAGTTTTAATCTAATCGTTAATGTTGTTATTGCTTCTCTGGATTTCAACTCACTGAACTGAGATGATAATCTCACTGCTGGCCAAACTGCCGACGTCATTATTGTTCTATGTCCATTGTTGACAATGATGATAATATTGTTGTCTCTGGAGCTTTAACACTGACCACAAAGGTACTTTTACAGCGTATCCTGGTCATTCACTGTAAAGTATTCCTAACACAACTGTATTTTACATTCCTCCATTTCCTTGAGTGTTTCCTGCAGGCAGCAGATCGTGATTATCTGGATCAAAGGCTCCAAAAAAGCTGTACACTATAGCTCGATGTGATTGTGTAACTAACGACCCATGAGCAGAATTAGACCAGATACTGCTGTATTGCAGCACAGCCGCTAATCTCAAACGCAGGATCAATGCCTGTACCCGCAAATCGGCTTTTATCTCAAATGTGCAACTGATGCGTCGTTGTCCTAATGCCAATTAGTCAAAATGCAACTGGTCTTGTTCCCATACAGATAGGCTACTGCACACCAGATTGGAAATTATATGCTATGAACACTGTTAGGGGTCACTTTAGTTTTGAAAGGGGTCCAGAAGAGACCCTATGAATTGTGCTTCGGTTAAGAGAGAGAGGGAGGCGTCCAGCGCAATGAGAGAGAGAGACAGAAACTGCTCGAAAGAATGATGTTATGGTTTCTCTGCTGATTGTTTACCTTTCTCCGAAATCACTTGCCTGCTTGTAGAGAGTCTACAGAAAGCGGTGGGCGGAGCAGGTTGAAGGACAGCTGGTTTCCAACATGTGGAGATAGAAAGCAGATCCGCTGGGCCACAGACAGACACACCACGAGACACACAGTACGATCACTGAATGAGCTTAGTTGCACCCAATTGAAGGGGTGTGATCTAAGCTACCGATAGACAATGTTGATGTCTTACTCGGGAATGATCTTGCAGGTGGAGACGTGTCTCCAGCCGATCTCCAGCTCGCTAACAAGCCTGCTGCTGCTGAGGCCCCGCCCATCAGTTCCGAAGTTTGTCCTACAGGCGCAGTAACAAGAAGCTTTCAAAAAAGGCTGCTGACGCTAATATTGATTTATCCGAAACTTTCTTACCGCCCCTATACCAGCAGGACTTGGAGGATAGTAAGGCTGAGGTGAGTATGGAGGGTGGAAAAGACGGGGTTATCGAGGGAAGAATTCAGAGAGGAGCAAAATAAAGATCCGGACTTTAAAAGAGACAGCTCTCTCTGAGGAGGAAATTCAGAATGAGGTAGTGGGATATTACACTAAAGATGGGGTGTCAATGAGGAAGTGGTGCCCGCAGATGAGGACTGGGCGATTGTACATCAGGTAGTGGTTTCAAAGGTTTCCAGGGCTGAAATTTTAAACACACACGATGCCTTTAGGAGGATATTTTGCAGTAAAGAATACAGTACACAGGATTATGAAGGAATTTTACTGGCCTAACATGAGGAAAGATATTGTCAATTACTGCAGAGGGTGCCACACGTGCCAGGTGGTGGGAAAACCTAATCAGGCCATCCCAAAAGCGCAATTTCGGCTGATACCTGCTTTCGGTGAACCATTTTCCCGAGTCACAGTGGACTGTGTGGGCCCGTTACCAAAGACTGCAGCAGGGTGTCAGTATGTGCTAACTGTTATGTGCGCTGCAGCTAGGTTCCCGGAGGTTGTACCTCTCAGGAGCATCAATGCAAAAGTTGTGGTAAAGGACCTCGTCAAGTTTTTCACACTGGTATCCACATTTCAGCAGATAGTTTCTGAGCTGGGGGCTAAACAAATTGTAATATCTGCCTACGACCCGGAGTCTCAAGGGGCTTTGGAGAGTTTTCATTCAACTTTAAAAACAGTTTTTCAGTGAGGGACACTATTCAGGAATCATTGGGGTTTAGTCCATTTCAGGCCGAAGGGAACCCGACAGTGCGTGTCAGTGTGGTAGATTATGCCCTGAAATTCCGCGAGAGACTTAGTAAGGTATGCGACCTTGCAAGGAAGAATTTACAGGATTCCCAAGTCAAAATGAAGCATTGGTATGATAGGAGAGCTGGAGAACAGATGTTTGAAGTTGGAGATAAGGTCCTGGTTTTGTTTCCCTTGGTGAAGTACCTCCTCCATGCGGGATTCCAGGGACCCTACGAGGTGATTAAAAAGATTGACTCTTTCAACTATGTTATTAAAACTCCTGATAGGAGAAGGACTAATCAGCTAGTTCACCTAAATATGCTCAAACCATATCATGATCCCCAGATAGTACCAGTTAGTACAGTCATGGAACCAGCTGAGGGGGTGGAATCTGATAACGAGGAGCAAGAGCGTTTGAATAAGTTAAATATAGTGTCAATCAGACTGGACAATTCCATTATTTTGACCGACTTTACTGATAAAGTCTGTCACTTGGAGACTGCTCAGATTATTTCCCGATGTTCCGAAACGGCACAGGAGTGCAGTGTATGATGTCATTGTAAGTTCAGCCCAGCCCATTATACAGCATCCCTATACAATAAATTTGAGAAAAGTAAGCTGGTGGAAAAAGAAATTGAATATATGCTAGCAGCCGGTATCATTAGGCGATCTACCTCAGACTGGGCGGCGCCTTGTGTTCTTGTTCCCAAATCGGACTGTAGCATGAGATTTTGTACGGACTACAGGAAAATCAATGCCATCACAAAGTCAGATGCTTATCCTATCCCAAGAGTAGATGATTGTATTGATGAAGTGGGAAAGGTTAGGTACCTGACCAAGATTGACTTGCTGAAAGGATATTGGTGTGTTCCTTTGAATGAAAGGGCTAGAGAAATCTCAGCACTTGTCACACCTCCAGGGCTGTATGAAAATAATGTTTTACCCGTCGGAATGAAAAATGCTACAGGAACATTTCAAAGGAAGATTGACTTGGTAATTAGAGGTACAGAAAACACAGGGTCTCACTTCAATGATTTAGTGGTCTGGAGTTACATGTCGGAAGAGCACATTGTGACTGTGGAAAAACTGTTCAAACGGCTGCCTGAGGCCAATCTAACAGTGACCCTCACTATAAGTGAGTGCGGCGACGCTACTGTCACGTATCTGGGGTATGTAGTAGGTCAGCAACAACTGGCTGCTATACAAGCCAAGGTACAGGCTAAAGCTGAGGTTCCCGTTCCGACTAACAAGAAAGCTCTGAGAAGGTTTATAGGTTTGGTGGGGTATTACCGAAAGTTCTGCAAAACGTTTGCAGATATCGCTCTCACCCTTACAAAACTCCTGGGGAAGAGTGAGAGATCTGTATGGACTGACCTTTGTCAGGCGGCGTTTGAACGACTAAAAACTGTACTGTGTTGTCAGCCCGTACTCAGAGCACCTGACTTTTCAAAACCATTCTCGATAGCAGCAGACGCTAGTGACGAAGCTGCTGGGACAAAAGGGTGCGGATGACTTTGAACACCCAGTGGCTTATTTCTCCAAGAAGTTTAATATGCACCAGTAAAACTATTCCACTGTGGAAAAAGAGTTACTATCAATTATACTGGATTTGCAACATTTCGAAGTTTATATTTGTCCTGCCCAGAAGAGGGACAGCAGAGGGAATCCACGAATGTGGACGGTGACCCATGGACCGAGGGTGTTTTCTTCGCGCCTTAGACAGAGCATCTGTATCACTCATTGAATTGGGAGATCGCCTATATTGATCGTGTAAGGTTCCACTTTCTTTTATGATTGGCTGTTCCCTGAATAGGGGTGAACCCCTGAAGTACCCCTAATAGAGCAACGTACCATAGCAGCGCTCCAGCCATCGGTCTGTGATACACAAGAAAACATTAGTTCTACTTCTGAGCTGTTAGGTGTTCGGAATTTAAACATTGCAATTCTTCCTGTCCTTCTAAAGCGACCCACCGAGTGGTGCCTGTACGGGGGCCACTATTTCCCCATTCTGCCGTTCCCCTCTTGGCCCTGTCACCCATATTTACTAGCTACCACACATATCTCACTCAAGGGAGTACCCTCTAAAATACCTTCTAAAGCCAGAGGATAAGTCTGAGTCAAACGGGAAATTGGGGAGCCCCGTTTGTGGTCGATTGTTCAGAACGTTCACCGCTTGTTGCAGCGCTGAATGCCATCCCTTCATAGCGTGGGTTGGGGTCACAATCGAATCTGCTGCTTCAAAACTCCATTTAATCGTTCAACCAAGCCAGCTACCTGGGGGTAATAAGGTAGCCGATAAATACCTTGCTTTTTCGCCCAATCCTGGATCTGTTGCCCTGTCAAATGGGATCCATTATCTGACTGTATTTCCTCGGGTGTGTCATTATGTGACGTCAGGTATTCTACCCCTCCAATGGTGGATTCCTGACTGGCACTAGGAAAGGGTGTGGCCAACAGGAATCCAGAATAAGTGGCCACCATTGTCAACACTAATGTAATATTCTTATGTGGGGCAGGGGTCCAATGTAATCAATCTGCCATACTTTAGACGGTAAGGAGCCTGTATTAATATGGGCGAAAGGTCCACGCGGGACAGAATGAGGCTTGACTTGCTGGCAAGTAGGAGACTTGATACAATAGTCCGACAGTCATCCAGCGTCAAAGATATCCCATGGACTAGTCCCCACTCTCGCGTCCCCTTCTCCACGAGGTGACCGGACTGTTCGTGGGTCCAGCTAGCTAGAGGCACTATAATTGCAGATACCGCAGCCAATCCGCCTACTTGATTATTGTAGAGCGCCGTAGGGCTAATGTCCTTCTGGGGAACATTCACATGACACACATAAATGTTGCGCCTCTGCGCCTCTTGCCATATCTGTTGCCAATATTCCTTGTTCAGATGAACTGTTCACTGGTGCATCTGCCAACTCACCATCCAGATTGCCATTCCATTAGCCACTGCCCACAAGTCGGTATATATTCAAATTTCCTTGGTGGGGAGTGAAAAGGGCAGGGTAACCGCTACAAGTCCCGCCAGCTGATGGGACTCGTCCTCTCCTTTTATTAACTGAGTATCGTTCGAGGGTTGCAGACCAGCAGCCTTCCACTGTTGGCGTCCCGACACGCAGTGGCTTGAGCCATCCGTAAACCAAGCATCAGCCTTTTCCTCCGATGTCAATTCCTCGTACGGCCGGTCCCATCGAATGGGGGAGAGTCCGAGAACGGAAACCGCCTTCTCTTCATCGGTTCCAGCTGTCATAGGTAATCTGGCTGCATGTTCATGAAGATGGCTGACTCCTTCGGTTCCTTTAGCAGTCCGGTCCTGTATAGATATCATTTCCACTTCACTATGGATGACTGCTGTGCACGCCACTGTCTCACCTTCATATCTGGGGGAACACCCAGGACGTAATAGGCAAATTACGTTTCCACCAGGGCCCAGTAACAAGCCAGGAGCTGCCGTTCGAACGGAGTATATGGTTCGGCAGCCTCCGACATAGAGCGTGACCGGAACCCTAGGGGCACCCTCCTTCCGTTCAGCAGTTGCCACAGACTCCATACGGCCAGGTTATCTTGAACAGACTCCTGTAATTCATACGGAGCCCCCGGGGCACTAGGTGAAAGGGGAACAGCGTGTTCACCTGCCATTTTGGCCTGCTCAAACCCCTCCTTTTGCTCATCTCCCCATGTGAATTTACTCTTCTTACGAGTGACGGCGTACAGTGGCTTCAATTGGAGAGTCAAATGGGGAATATGCCTCCTCCAATATCCTAATGATCCCACAAAACGCTGGGCGTCCTGCTTGTTATTGGGGGTAGCTGCGGTTTGAATTTTATTTCGCACCTTTTCCGGTATGAATCTCCCCCAGCATGCCAGTGGATCCCCAGGAATGTCACTGATTGACTGGGACCTTGTACCATATCTTAATTCACAGCCTATCCCTTCTCACTGCACACACTGTAACAGGGACCACAGTGTCTCTGCGACACTGCCTTCGTCAGGTCCCTGTAACATAACATCACCGATAGAGTGGTGTATTCTGACGTTAGTCTCCAAATCACGCGCCACTATCCCGTGGCATAGGGTAGGACTATGAACATACCCCTGTGGCAAACGAGTAAAGGTATACTGCCTACTGTTCCAGGTGAACGCACTGCTCCTGTGATTCCTCCTCCAAGAGAATCGAAAAGAAGGGGTTGGCCAGATCAATAACAGCATATCATCGACCATCTGCATCATCCGAATGATCAACCATCGTCCCTATGTCAGGCACAGCGGAACTCAACGGGGGAGAGTATCGATTCAATTCTCAATAATCAACAGTCATTCGCCAGGACCCGTCTGGCTTCTTTCCCGGCCAGACCGGGCTATTTTACAAGAACGTGGCAGGTCGAAAAACTACAGCTTGCTCAAATGAGGCAACAGTATCAGTTATTTCGCTGTGACGCCCCATGTATCCGTAATTGTAGAATTGACGAAATCTGCGTCGGTGGGGGGATAATCAGGGGCTTCCACTTAGTCCTTCAGACTACCACCTGCATGCTCCGGATCCCAAAACTAAAGGACCCTTCAATTGCATTCCGCGCAACACATTCATTCCTGAGATACTTTCGGAGGTTTCATCAATCAGGACAGATACAGAACGCGGTGCGTTGTCGGCGATCGTTACATCCCCCATCCCTTCAATATTATACTCCGGTCCCCTCCACATATCGGGATCGCCCGGGATCACAGTATGACCTGCTCCCGTATCCACCTGAGCAACAAATCGGTGATCATTTCCCTTAGCCCAGTGGACACCCATAGGTACATAAGGCCTAGGGTCCTCCCGGGTCCACATCAAATTAATCTTCTATGTCGGGGGAACGCGGACAGCCCCCTAGGTCCGGAAGAGGTTGTGAATACGCCATTTCCCGGTCTCCTCCTGTATGGCCTTCTTTCCTACGTCCTGCAGTTCAGCTAACGATGGTACAGTGAGGAGGCAGAAGGAGCAGGAGGGGCAGCCGGCGGCTTCCTAGCTTTCATGTGCTGATGATACACAACATACAATACACTAGTCGGTACACCGTCAATCTTGTATTTACTGACGCCTGCTTTCAAAAGGGTCGTGAACATCTCCCTGCACGTCAGGGCAGGTTGCTCTCGTGGTTCTGGTTGGCTGTTCCCCTTTAACGCTCCTTTCTCCCTGATTATGCCCTAATTTCAGTCATTAGGTTTCCAATTACTGTTACTTTACTGAATTACAGCACACCTGGTTTTCATCAGAGACTGCAATAAGTCCGATGGCGTCACTATCCCGGGATGCCAGTTTGTTGGTCCATTCTCGAGAGCTACTTCGTTCGCTTCTCCGATTAGAACCGTTAGTTCTTAGTTCAGCCCTAGTTTCAAGATAGTCCCTGTAAATCCCGTCTCCGTGTCAAGATTCCTCCGGCTTGCTGTTCTACGTTCACGTCTACGCCAGCCTCCCCGACTCAGTCGACGTGCCGGTGACCTTCACTGGGGTTCTCCTCAGTCGCGCCGTGTAACAGAACATACTGGCCACAATGAACCCAGCCAACGCGAATTCCTTGCAACAAGCCCTCGTCAGCCAGGCCATCCTCTCCGGCATGTCATGGAGAACCTCCGTTCCCTGTCAGTGAACGTAAGAAAGATCAGTGAACAGATCGACCGATTATCTATCCATCTGACCCCGTCGTCTCCGGGAACTCTGTCTGACCAGCCCAGAAAGCCTGTACTGGCGACGCCCAATGAGTCAACAACATGTCCGCTTAAAGAGACACACGTACCTGAACCAGAACCCTGCGCCGGAGATCTGGGGAAGTGCCGGGCTTAGCTACTGCAATGCTTCTTGTTGTTCGAGCAGCAGCCATCCACGTACGCTATGGACATATCAAAAATAGCTTACATTATGCGGTTGTTGCAAGGAAATGCCTTAGCATGGGCCACCGCGATTTGGGATAATCAGCCAGAGACCTGCTCTTCCTTCCCCATCTTCATCTCAGAAATAAGATCCGCGATAAACAATAGACAGCAGGTGCAGGAGTAGGCCATTCGGCCCTTCTAGCCAGCACCGTCATTCACTGTGATCATGGCTTATCATACACAAGCAGTACCCCGTTTCTGCCCTCTCCCCATATCCCTTGACCCCACTATCTATAAGAGCTCTATCTAACTCCCTCTTGAATGCATCCAGGCACTTGGCCTCCACTGCCTTCTGGGGCAGAGCATTCCACATATCCACCACTCTCTGGGTGAAAAAGTTTTTCCGCTTCTATGTTCTAAATGGCCTACCTACCCCCTTATTCTTAAACTGTGGCCTTTAGTTCTGGACTCCCCCATCAGCGGGAACATGCTTCCTGCCTCCAGCGTGTCCAATCCCTTAATAATCTTATATGTTTCAATCAGATCCCCTCTCATCCTTCTAAATTCCAGTGTATACGAGCCCAGTCGCTCCAATCTTTCAACATATGACAGTCACGGCATTCCTGGAATTAACCTTGTGAATCTACGCTGCACTCCCTCGATAGCAAGAATGTCCTTCCTCAAATTTGGAGACCTAAACTGCACACAGTACTCCAGGTGGGGTCTCACCAGGGCCCTGTACAGCTGCAGAAGGACCTCTTTACTCTTATACTCAATTCCTTATGTTATAAAAGCCAGCATTCCATTAGCTTTCTTCACTGCCTGCTGTACATTCATACATGCTTTCATTGACTAATGTACAAGAACACCTAGATCTCGTCGTACTTCCCCTTTTCCTAACTTGACTCTATTTAGATAGTAATCTGCCTTCCTGTTCTTGCCACCAATGTGGATAACCTCACATTTATCCACATTCAACTGCATCTGTCATACATTTGCCTAATCACCCAACCTGTCCAAGTCACCCTGCATTCTTATAACATTTTCCTGATATTTCACACTGCCACCCAGCTTTGTGTCATCAGCAAATTTTCTAATGTTACTTTTAATCCCTTCATCTAAATCATAAATATATATTGAAAATAGCTGCGGTCCCAGCACCGAACCTTGCGGTACCGCACTGGTCACAGCCTGCCATTCCTAAAGGGACCCGTTAATCGCTACACTTTGTTTCCTGTCAGCCAGCCAATTTTCAATCCATGTCAGTACTCTGCCCCCAATACCATGTGCCCTAATTTTGCCCACTAATCTCCTATGTGGGACTTTATCAAGAGCTTTCTGGAAGTCCAGGTACACTACATCCACTGGCTGTCCCTTGTCCATTTTCATAGTTACATCCTCACAAAACTCCAGAAGATTAGTCAAGCATGATTTTCCCTTCATAAATCCATGCTGACACGGACATCGTTCTACTGCTGTCCAAATGTGTCGTAATTTCCTCTTTTATAATAGACTCCAGCATCTTTCCTACTACCGACGTCAGGCTAACCGGTCTATAATTCCCTGTTTTCTCTCTCCCTCCCTTCCTGAAAAATTGGGACAACATTAGCCACCCTCCAATCAGCAGAAACTGATCCTGAATCTATAGATCATTGCAAAAAGATTGCTAATGCGTCCACGATTCCTAGAGCCACCTCTTTAAGTACCCTGGGATGCAGCTAAGCGTCTACTCACCCTCCGTCAAGGCTGACGTAGTGTTGCCGAATACTCCGTGGAGTTCTGGACGCTAGCGGTCGACTCGGGTTGGAATGATGAGGCACTGCAGCAGCTATTCCGGCAAGGCCTCTGTGATAAGGTAAAGGACAAGTTGGCTGCTGGGGATGACACTAACAGCCTGGATTCAGTTATCTACCTGGCCACCAGGTTGAAAAACCGACTCGGAGAACGTCAGAGAGAGAGAGAGAAACGGTCGTCCTACTCCTTTGGCACCCCATGGCACGCTTTAACATCTTCTCCCAGCCCTACCTTCTCTCCTCTTCCCGTCCGTAGAATAGCACCCGGCCCGGCCGTTTCCACCACCCCGGGAGAGGAACCAATGCAGCTGGGATGGAGCCGTCTTTCTCCCACAGAGCGACTCCGGAGATTCAGAGCTGGGGATTGTTTCTGTTGCGGTCAGTCTGGCCATTTTCGTGCTACCTGTTCCCTTTGGCCAAAATGGAGGGCTCACCAGTAGAAAGGGGGATGCTGGTGAGTCAGACAATATTCCCTTCTGTTCCCCAATCCGGGATGCAGATCCAAGCTACTGTAAGCTAAGCCAACAGTTCCTGAACTTGAGAAACTCCGGTGCTGAGGGCAATCTGTTGGATGAAAAAAAATGCTTCCTAGGCTGGAATTCCTCGGGAGCCGTTGAGTACCCCTCTGGAAGCCCGGGCACTGGACGGAAGACTTCTGGCCCGAATAACTCAACGTACACCACCACTGTCTTTGATCCTCGCTGGGAGCCATCGGGAGCAGGTACAATTTAACTTAATTTCCTCTCCTCAAGCTCCTATAGTTCTTGGGTACCCTGTTAAGCCGGCATAATCCTTATATTGATTGGTCCGCCGGGAAGATAGCCAATTGGAGTCCGTTTTGTCACTCCACTTGTCTACAGTCGGCCCTTTCCCCTGTAAGAACCGCCACGACCTCATCTGCCGTTGAACCCCACGACTTGTCCATGGATCCAGCGGAATACTACGACCTGGGACAAGTGTTTAGTAAACAACGCGCCCTTTCCCTGCCTCCACACCGACCATACGATAGTGCAATCGGCCTTCTCCCCGGAGCCCATCTACCCACCAGTCGGCTGTATAACTTGTCCCAGCCAAAGAGGATTGCAAAGGTGGGTTTCATCAGTGAATCTCTCGCGGCGGGCATTATCCGACCCTCATTCTCCCGGGTGGGCGCAGGGTTCTTCTTTGTGGGGAAATAAGGATGGTTTTCTCCGTTCCTGCATCGACTACCGAGGCCTAAAACATATAACCATAAAGAACATGTACCCACTGCAGCTTATAAGTTCTGTGTTCGAACCACTTCACGGAGCCGCCATCTTCTCGAAGTTGGACCTGCTAAGCGCCTACCATATGGTCCGAATAAAGGAAGGGGGCGAGTGGATGACGGCATTCAATACCCCTTTAGGCCACCTCGAGTACTTGATTATGCCTTTCGACCTCACCAATGCCCCCACGGTTTTTCAAGCCCTGATTAACGATGTACTAAGAGACTTTATTAACCGCTCTGTCTCTGTCTACCCAGATTAGATCCTAATATTTTCCAGCTGTCCCCAGCAACACTTTCATCATGTCCGTCAAGTCCTGCAGAAACTGGAGGAGAAAACAATATTCATAAAGCCGGAGAATTGCGAATTCCACGTCCCCTCGGTCAGCTTCCAGGATTATATTATCGACAGCGGACAGGTGATATCCCTGAACAATTCTAAATGACTCCCTTCACCGTGTATCTCTGCACTTTTATGTTTGCCGATTCTGTTATCTGTTCCTCAATGTGCCCCAGAGTATGAGTTTATTCGAGTGATGTCCCACTCGTAAATAATATCACAATCATTTCGATGTTCTTCGTTCACTCAGCTTCAGGAATAAAATCGGCTGATACCGCTGACACTCATTGCCCGGTGTGTTACCAGCACAACCATCAATACGTTTGCCTCTGGTGTAAATACTGGAGGGATATTTTTCTGTCATTTATGGATTCAACTCAGTAAACAGATGACTTTATCTGCTGCTTTATCATAAAATACCGGTTTACTTGGGGTTATCTCGAAAGTGCCCTGGTGGAAATAAACGCAGGACATCTAAACAAGGTGAGGCACCAAGTAATTTCAAATTAGAAACCATTATCACCAGAGAAACACATACAGACAGACTGAGACACACACACTTAGAGGCACACGCACACACACATACTCACGCTCACGCATACACATACACACAGACAGACACACACACACACAGGCAGACACACACACACACACACACACACACACACACACACACACACACACACACATACTCACGCTCACCCATACACATGCACACATTCTCCATCTTTCACTCGCACATGCACACCCTCTCACACTCATACACACTCACTTTCCATCTCCCGCTTTCTCTCCAACTGTCTCTCTCTCTCTGTCACACACACGCACTCACTTCCTCCATATCTCTCTCTCTCTCTCTCTCTCTCTCTCTCTCTCTCTCTCTCTCTCTCTCTCTCTCTCTCTCTCCCTCACACGCTCGATCTCTCGCACTCTTCATGTATTAAACTATTTGTCGATGTCTCTGTTCATGCCTTTCTCTCCCGACACCGAAGGCTTCAAACAAGATATTATACGGTTGAACTTGCAAGTTGATTAAAGGGCAGAGAAAAAGAAAACAGAAACGACATTGAAACGGTCGCACGGCCATGTTGCAGAAAGAATGCAACGGTAGCCTCATGAATGAAAAAAAAACATTGGGTTGGGGGAACAGAGAGTTCGTTTCAATCCGGAACTGAAGAGAGGGCTGATTTGCAATCCACTTGAAATACAAATTATTGAGAGGAAACGATAGCAGTGCAGGGACAAACAACAAACGGGAGACATTCAGTCCGATTATATGAGAGTGTGTGTTTCATTCTCCACCTGCCTGTCGCGGGCAGAGTGTGAAGAGCGGCGGTTCATTCTGTACCCATCGGTCTCCAGTGCAGTGTGAGACTGTGCGGTTCATTTTGTAGATTTCAGCCCCTGGTATAAACTGAGAGTGTGGGATTCTATAGGTGTCACTCTCTGGTTCAGTGAATTCATTCTGTAAATTCCAGTCCCTGCTACAGTGCGAGAATGTGGGTTTCATTCTGTATCTGCGTCAGTCTCTGCTGCAGTGCAGTGTGGATGTGTGGGTTACATTTGTGTCTGTCAGTCTCTATTGCAGTGTGAGAGTGTGGGTTTCATTTTGTGTTTGTCAGGCTCTGCTCGAGCGGAAGGTGTGTCGTCTCCGTCCAGAACCTGCGCACATCTGATACAGTGTGAGCAGGCGTATAATTTTCTCCATCTTTCCAGCTCTTCCTCAAATCAAGTAAATATAGTAAATCTAGTAAAAAAAAAAGAAGTAAAACAAGATTCTGTATTCCCAGAACTATTTGTTAGGACAAGCGTCTTCTGCAGTCGGCTATGTTAAACGTGTGAGATGGACAGTGCACTTATGAATGATGACGTGTTATGGAGCAGTACGCCCTGTGTAATAGATTCATATGGCAAACAGACCGTTCGGCCCGTCTTCGTTGCTCAACCACATAGAGCCATGTGATTAGTGCCTGATCTGAAACTTTCTATGGCTTGGCAACACAAATCTGTACACGTTGTATGAAAATAAAGAGAATATTGAAATTAATTAATTTAAGTGAATAAGTGCCTAAGTAAGATCAGAATTTGGTAGGAACAAACCTCTGAAATACAGCGCGTGTCATGTTCCAGTAACATTTATGTGAATATATTTCACTGAGCAATTTGAAATTGCTACCTTCACCGTGTATCTCTACACTCTTATGTTCCGCGATTCTGTTATCCATTCCACTATGTGCACCTCAGTATGAGTTTGTTCAAGCGATGTCTCACTCATAAATAATATAATATTCGTTTATATATAATATGACAGCCTCAGCTAGTGCGTAATATGTTTTGTATATTTCTCATGGTGTGTGATGTGACGGTGCAGAAGAAGCTGCACTCTGTGCCTGACCCCGTGTGAGTGTATGATGGGACAGTGCCGAGGGAGTTTCACTGTTTTGGGACATCCGTGATATACTGTATTTAATCAAGCAACTAATGCTGTCGAACCCCTGTCATGCTATCGCGATTGCGTTACTGCGCTGGACCTGTGCTGGGTCCTCGGAGATACTGGCACCCGAGATTTTTACACTGCTCTCCGTGCCCACTGCTGAGCTGTGCAGGGCGCCCAAACTTTTGTTTCGGACTCTTTTCCTTTTTTGTCATTTTGAAACTGTAAAAGATGGAAATAATAAAAAAAAGTAATCTTGCTTAAAATATTCAATAAATGTGTCATCTTTAACTTTTTGTCTTTTCGATATCAGGTAATTTTTATCCGCTTAGCTGCTCACAGTAACATAAATTTTGACCAGGGGTGCCCAAACATTTGCATGCCACTTTATTTTGGTTATTTTTGTGCTGAAATTTATTCCTGGCACAATTTCTTCCTTTCACATTTCCCCCGACAAGTCAATCTCCGAAATCACATGTACTGTGAATCATTTGTGAATGATTCTCTCATTCGTGTGTCTCCATCCATTTCACAGTTTCAAAATACATATATTTTAATATTTTAAACATGTGAAATTCCGCACATGATGTAATCCAAAGCAACTCACAAAACACTGGAGCAACTCAGCAGGTCAGGCGACATCTGTAGACATGAATAAACAGTTGACGATTATTCCATCATCTACCCGAGACCTTTCTTTGCGTCTGGCAAGTAAGCGGGGAGACGCCATAATAAATGGCGTGGGGAGGGAAGAGAAGAAACGAAATGCGTATAAAAGATAAATCACTGGAGCGGTCTCAATCTGTTAAGAGGGGACAGAGGAGCACAGGGAAAACGGAAGCAGGACGGCAACGACGTGTGAGGTGATAGGCGGGTGGGAATAAACATGAAGCCAGAGTGGTGAATAGAAGTAGAGGGAAAGAGGAGGGATGTTTTTAACCGACACTCATGACATCAGGTTGTTGATCCTCCGTCTTGAGTTCATTCCCACCGTGGCACAAGAACAAGCCATGAACCGAGAATATTGGGTCGGGATAAGGAAACAGAATTCTAATGTCTGGACACCAGAAAGCTCCGCTTTTAACGGCTGGAGCGCTGGTGCTCGACGAAATGAAGCCCAGTTCATCACGGGCCTCGCCAACGTGGAGACGGCCGCAACACATCAGGAGAAGTGTTACCTCATCTTGAAGACTTGTCCGGGGGAGCTGAATAGGAGGAGGTGAATGGCAGGTGTAGTAGGCTGACCGCTTGCAGGGAAAAGTACCGTGAGTGAGATCAGTCGTGAGGGAAAGATGACAAAGGGAAATCACTCCCGAGTGATCCCTCCCGACAGCGGAGTGCTGGGGTTGGGACGTAGTGATATGTGACTTTGAGCTATCCCTTTAAAAATATGGTCGGCCTATCCGCGCTCACCTAACCTTCCCACCGCCTTAACAGCGACAGTGTTCCTTTTGTCCTTATCTAGCACACAATGTCAACCCGAATTCAACATATTCTACATTTCAATTTCCACCATCCTACCAGGAATCGTATGTTTATTTCTCCCCCACCCCCGATTCTCCGGTTTCTGCACGGTTCAGGTGCAACGCCTTTTAATTCTGTTTGGGAAGCCTCCAACCTAATGGCGTGAATATCGAGTCTCCTACCCGTAAAAATGCTCCTTCGCTGCTCCTTCTATTCCCCACACTGGCCTCTTCTCACTTTCCTATCACCCCGTCGTGGTCCCCACCTTCTTCCCTTTCTCATATAGTGCATTTTCCTCTCCCATCCGAGTCCTTCCTCTCCAGCCCTTTAGTTTTCCTGTCCTGTTGGCTTCACCTGTCACCTTCTTGCTCTTCTCCTTCCCCTCCACCAGCTTTTCTATTCTGCCGGCTTAACCCTTCCTTTCCGATTCTCAAGAAGGACATTGGACAGAAACGCCAACTATTTTATTTGTTCACTTCCGTGAATACTGTCTAAACAACTGAGTTCCTCCAGCATTTTGCGTGTGCTGCGTTTAATATTTGGTGGTGAGATATCGTGCCGGAGCTTCCGATTCGAATGTGTTATTGCAGTGTTCCTTCTGAGCCAGTGATGGCTCGCTGTATTCCAATGTTGAACTTGCGTTAAAAGCTGCTCCCTATAATGTTCAGGTTGGTAATGACTATGGAAACTCACACTCATATAATGAGTTTCAGAGGCCAGGAACTCCCATCCTTGCAGCTACAACAATTTGGAACTAGTTACTGTCATGAACACCAGGCTGACATTGTTCTAACTATGTGATTTTGAGATGGTCATGTGTTTAATATTACATTGCAGGAAGACAGTGTTGAATTTATTTGTCAGTTTTACGGCTCCGGGTTGTGACTCGGAAAGGAAAGGCTGCACCTGCTTGAAACAATTGGGCTGGCAAAGGTAATGGAACCGAATGAACAGAGTTGCAGATGACAACAGATGAGTCTGTATCAGGGCAGCGTGGGTGTCAGGAAGTGTTGAAACTAGGGTGTTGTGTCCGTCCATCTGGGAAGAATCTGGAGCGACACGGATAATCAATGGACAACATTCTGACCTCCTTCTTGAAAGTAGAGGAGACGTATGCTGATCAGATGGACCCTCATTGTCGGATCCGTTTCCAAATGAGAGTGCGAGGGGAAGTCAGCACCTGCTTCAGCTGCTGTCTGAACTTAGTCTGGCTGACGGCGTAAAGAGCGGTGTTCGTGCAGCAGCTCAGGAGTTGCAGCATGTAGCACAGTTCGTTGAAAAATGTAGGTATCCTAACCCAATATGGGATGCGCACTACATAAATCATTCTGTTCCACATTGCCATCACCCCGTACAACGCCCATAACAGGATGAAATTTCCCGAGACGACCAGCAGTAAAACGAGGGACTTTCTGCGGCTCTGCATCTCCGGGTCTCCGGAACTCTGACCACGGCTGGAAGCCCGGAGTCTGCCGCGGGCTCTACTGGCCAGTAAAACGTTCGTGATGGTGGAAGCATTGAGCAGGATAACAACGAGGAACGGGATCACAGTCGAAAAGGCAGCACGAGAGACATCGATTGCTGTCCAGAATAGTGAATCCAGTAATTCCCATCTCTGCATGCAAGGCCACGCTATGTTCGAGGAAGCATATACATCTTGGACCATGAAGAACCAGGAAACGTTCTTTAAACAGCTCAGTGCAGTCACTGTGCTCAGAACCACAGCCGCCGTTCTCCCAGTGCAGTGCCTAGCGTTTAGATCCTGGAAGCAAATGGCCACAAATCGATCAAAGGTGAAGGCGACGGTGAACCAAACAGAGCAATCTGTGGCGGCCTGCAATAAGAAGACGTGGGTTCTACACACGCGGACGTAATACAGGAAGGAAAAGTCATGCGGAAAAGCCTTCGGAATTTTCATCAATATAACGTCCAGGAAAACGACCGCTAGGTCAGCCGCTGACATGGCCATCAGATAGCGGGTGACTGTTTTAGAGAGTCCGCACTTTCCCCGTGATAGTATGACAATCGTCAGCACGTTCACTGTGAAAAGCAGAAGTACAGAAATTATACATCAAACTGAGAGCATTGTTGCAAATTTTACTCAGAACAAAATCAAATACTTCCACGCTCCAGAGGTGGAAGAATTTATCGGTAATTGGCAGCAATTCTTTGGTCAGTCAGGGATTAATATTCAATGAGCACGCTAATTACTGGAAGTGACGTCATCCACCGGACAGAAGAACCTGTGGATTTCACGATTAGAGTGAGGACAAAATTGAGCAGATAGCGTCTGTATGATTTTTCTCCACATAGAAATACACAATCTGAGGGAGGCAGTAAATATTGTGTTCAAATTGAGCCATATTTCAGTCGAACAAATAGAGTTGATATTCGCCCCGGTTCAGTACAGAGTCATCAGTCTCCGTACATCACGGTAACTCACGGTCAAAGTCAATAAAACAGAGGTCGTGCTTGTGGATCGAATACCGTGAGTGCACGCAAAATGGAACTGGGGTCAATAAAATCCATAACATTTCAGCTGAACAGGGTTCGGGGAAATGCCGCAGCCTTTGTATCTTTCGCTGTTTTTGCACCTGCGTTATCAAATCAAACATTTCACCAAAAGGCACGGATCTGATCAGTATGTTATAATTGACCGACTCCTCGGTCCCTTTGAAAGGGCAGTGTTTCGGATGCATAGAAAAGCTGAAAACAGAAGTGTACTGAAGTCTGATGTTTCAGGTGGGAATGATGCAGACAAGCACCCAAATATAGTTGCTGCTGAAACTGTCGGATGGTGATTCAACGCCTTGGCGTCGGTATTAGACCACAGGTGGAGTATATTTGTAAGTAATGGAGATGGTTGGAAAACATTAATTCCCAGTGAACACACGGGTACACAATGAGAGTGTGAGAAGGCTGCTGTGGATCGAAACTGGCGGAATGAACAAGTGCAAGAATATTTCGGTCAACCCCAGGATTAAAATAAAATAGTCAGGTAGGGGTCCGGTGGAGAGAGTAAAGCAATGTGTCCAATAGTAACTCAGGTACGGATAGAGTCAACGTGCATTGATAGCATTATCAGTGGCTGGGGTGGTGCATTTTAATTTCCGCAAAACCGCCGGATTAAGGCAAGAAGCCGAATTGCCATTATCACTGAAACAACAAGCACGAATTTTAATGACGCGGATGCAGATTACGTAAAATTTTCACAAACTGACGAGATCGTCTTGAAGTTTTTACTACATCTAAGCCTACTGATTTTCCATCTCACCGATTGTCGTCTTGCCTTCAGTTATCCGACCGGAATCTCGCAATCTCTCTCACTGCCCCCCCCCCCCCCCTCCCCGCACTGAGAGAGCTGTAATTTCTCCGCCATTTTACTTCTTTCGCTGAGGTCATGAATCTATATATGCTGATCTTACTGATTTGTTCCGCAGATACTTTTTCTGCGGATAGAAAATGATTCCCTGTCTGGCAAAGGTGCAGATGTCATGTACTGTGTGTTGGTTTAAACGTGTTTTAGACTAACAAACGATAGAAAGGCAGAAGCGACTCATTTTTCCCTGACGACTCACTGTTCGGTCCGCGCTGAATGCATTGCGGGTCGAACTATAAACTGGCCTTTAGTGAGAAAGTCAAACATGTTCCAAGTGTGTGTGAGGAGCAGAGTCAGAGGTTCTGCACAAAAGTCGGTCAGAGCTTAGAAAGGGCGACAGGGAGTAGGTGAAATTCCTCTCTCCGAAGCCAGGGACTGAATAGGGAATTAGGGTTCATCATGCCCGGTGACCGAGAGAACCAAAATCGTCGATTCTCCACCGGTGGAGCAGATTGGTGGGTTTTTCTTTGAATATTGAGTAATGGAGCGGACAGAAGTTTGCACTATCCTCAGATTCAATAAAAAAAAACAGGCGGATGAAGACGTCCATTGCAGCTGTGTGTGATATTTATGGACGTTTAGGGTAGCGGGCAGGAACAGATTTTGCAACAGGCGCAATGATAAGTTTACATTCTCGATATTAAAAGGAAAGACAAGAAAAGAGAACGGCGCTTACGGTTGTAAATCTGCAGACACTGGTGCCGCCTACAAGATACACTGAAGCAACTCAGCAAGACTCTTCAGCAGGCTCCAGTCCCGCGACCGCTGCCGTCTGGAAGATCAGGAGCAGCACAGCATGGGGATTGCGCTGTCTTGACATTTCCCTCTGAAATGCGCTACAGGTGTGCGCCCATTAACGTCCATTCTGACAACGTCCTATCGTATATACGTCCGTAGTCCCGATTGTAGAAAACAGGTACACTACAGGACTCCAGATAGGTTTGCTAAGTATATAATATGGTATTCGTACAACTTTCAAATCACATAACGTCCGATTTCACAGAACGTATCTTGGACGTTAAGCGATGCATATATTAGAACGTAGAAAATAATATCGCAATTCCTTTACAGTCTCCTGGCACTGTCTCCCCAGCATCCATGTGGAATATCTTTTCCTAAAGTACATCAGCCGCTCCACAAGACAACTGACACACCCTTTCTCAAGGACCGTTAGGGATGGACAATGCAATGCTGAGTCAGAAAAGAGAATAAATCGTCAGTCTGCCACCGACGTTTGCAACATTTATCGAATATAAACGTGGAGTTACGTGTATTTATCAAGCAAGCAAAAAGAACATTGTGTATTTGTTGGTAACATGGGGAGGAGTGGACGTGACATGCGTGTTGTCTGCGATAATAAGACCATGGTACAGCTACCGCTCGAATTAGTTTCAACACAAGACTTCGACTTACCAAAGGTGGCAACAACAGCAAGAATTGGGTAGTAAACCGGCTCAAATTCCAAGAGCGCAATTCTGATCCGCTGTGATAATGTTAGTCCTTCTGGGTGAGATTTGAAGTAAGCATCCCCATTGAAACGTTCTGATCGATTAGTGTAAATTCCCACTGAACTGATCCCAGTTTCCGACCCATTGTTAAACTGTCCCACTCTACTCTCCAGGATCGGTGCGTCGGAACTCCGATCGCCAGGTCTGTTGAACAATGTCATTACCGGAGGCGTTGCTCGTACTGACAATCATTGTAAGAAACCCCTATTTGTACTAAAAAAGCTCAAACCGATGACGTAATCAGACCTAGTGGGTGTTCACTTAATTAAACCGAATGAACGAACAAGTCCAGTTAACCCTTGCATATACAGTGACAGAAAACGTAAGGATAGAGTGGAGGGGACAGTATGCAGGGAACGGGGTTTAAACCTAGATGTCATGAGCATGCAGTAGAGAAAACTATCACCGTTACTGATTAGCCGAACATTTTCTCCAGACGGCTGGAGCATTACATCGATTTTATTTAATATACGCATTCTGTCGTGTCGGCCTGTATAAGCGCTCGGTGACAAACTTACGCACGTTTGTGGACAAGATCAAATCCTCAACTTTTCAAAAGTACAAAACGATACAAAGCCACTTCATACAAAAAGAGAAATGTTGGAAGCAGCAAGGACCCTGTGAAATTTCAATATGGAAACACGGTAGAACCTATGGCGGACCGTGATGCTCCACTAAGTATATTCCATTCTCCGGTTATAATTTGTCTTGTGCATTTGGATGTATACTCGGTATCATCCCCGCTTCACACCACGTTTGCTTTTCAGATATTAGGATGCCATCTAATTATTCAGTTTAAATCACAGAGCGAGGGACAAGTAACAATTCATTGTCAATTACTTTGCACCGTCAGAAAGTTCTGATGATATTTATCCTCCCTGAACCCGCATAATTTACAAAGACGAGAAAATCTGCAGATGCTGGAAATCCAAGCAACACACGCAATGCTGGAGGAACTCAACAGGTCAAGCAGCGTGTATGGAAATGTGTGAACAGTCGACGTTTCAGGCCGAGGCCCTTTACCAGGACTGGGAGCAGAAGCCTGAAGTCCCACACAGCGGGCTCAACAGCGATTACTTCACTTTAACCATCCGACACCCAAATCTGTAATTACTGTGGTTCAGCAGCACCATGACCAACGTGATCACTTTGCACCAAAATGGGCTGAGTTTTATTCCAATTGTCTGCTTGCCAAATCTGTGAATATGCTTATATTTGAAGATGTGCAAACACGTAACTGTGCATACAACTTTAAACTCGGATTGCTACTTCCGAACTGTCACACACCAAAAGACTATAAGACAATGAAATACAATTAGGCCACATCCAGTCCGCTCCACAATCCCACCATGGATGAGTCATGAGCGCTCTTAACACCTATCGCCAGGATTCTACCCGATACCTTTGATATCCTTACTTCTCTGGAACCTAGAGATCTCCGCTTTAAATATACGCGGTGATTGGGCGATAATGTCTCGCGAACTGAACTGAGTTTTTGTGGAGGTCAACAAGAATATCGAGGAATGTATGGTTCTAGGCATTGGATATCTGAGCATTGGTAAGCTCCCGCAATACATAGTGTCCAGAAATTGGCATTTTGATAGGTGACACAAAGTGCGAGGGGGCTGGGGAATACCCTTGTTTAGGATTGCAATCCCGTAACCAGTGATGTGCCACAACGATCGATGTTGGGTCTTTGATAAATAGCTATACATGTTCTAAAGTATCCACACCAGGGAAGTATGACCTGCAAAAGACACCAGTGTCATAACACAAAATCGGAAATAGAGTCTGTGCGATTTCTGGAGGCCCAAACGTATGACACCTCTTCATGTCTACAGAATCTATAGATTCTGGCAATATACCGTGTGACAGGAAAACTGCAAGCGTTACTCCGCTATTTCAGAAGGGTGGGAGTCCGCAGAAAGGAAACTATAGACCTGTTAGCCTGACATCAGTGGTTGGGAAGTTGTTGGTATCGATTGTTAAGGATGAGATTACGGAGTACCTGGAAGCACAGACAAGAAAGGCCAAAGTCAGCATGGTTTCCGGAAAGAAAAATCCTACCTGACAAACCTACTGTAAATCTTTGCGGAAGTTACAAGCTGGGTAGACAAAGGAGATGCAGCAGACGTGGTGTACTTGGATTTTCAAATGGCCTTTGACAAGGTGCCGCACATGAGACTGTTTAGCAGGGTAAGGGTCCATGGAATTACAGGGAGGGTGTTAGCGTGAGTGGAGAATTGGCTGTTCGGCAGAAAACAGAGTGGGAATAAAGAGATCATACTCTGGCTGGCTGCTGGTTACCAGTGGATTTCCACAGGGGTCGGTTTTGGGACCGCATCTTTTTACGATATACGTCAATGATTTGGACTACAGCATTAATGGATTTGAGGCTAAATTTGCCGATGATACAAGGATAGTTGGAGGAGCGGGTAGTGTTGAGGAAATAGAGACCCGACAGAGAGACTTAGATAGTTTACGGGAATGGGCAAAGAATTGGCAAATGAAATACAATGTTGGAACTACAAATATGGTCATGCACTTTGGTGGAAGATATAAACGGGCAGACTATTATTCAGATGTGGAGAGAATTTAAAATGTGGAGATGCAAAGCGCCTTGGGAGTCCTTGTGTAAGATACCCCAAAAGGTTAACCTCCAGGTTGATTCGGTTGTGACAAAGGCAAATCAAATGTTAGCGTCCATTTCTAGAGGTGTAGAATATAAGAACAGGGATGTGATGTTGAGGCTCTATAAGGCACTTGTGAGACTGCACATGGAGTATTGTGTGCAGTTTTGGGATCCTTATTTTAGAGAGGATATACTGACATTGGAAAAGTTTCAGAGAAAATTCGCGAGAATGATTCCAGGAATGAGAGAGTTACGGTGATTGGAAGGTCTGGAGGCTCTTGGGTTTTATTCCCTGGACTTCAGGGGAATAAGGGATATCTCATAGAAACAGTCCGAATGCTGACAGGTCTGAACGGATTAGATATTGCAAAGTTATTTCCCATGGTAGGGGATTCTAGGACAAGACTGCATTGCTTCAAAGTTGATGGATGCTCATTTAGAACTGAGATGCGGGTAATTACTTCAGTTAGAGGTTGGTTAATCTGTGGAATTTGTTGCCAAGAGTGGCTGTGGAAGCCAAGTCAAAGTTTGTTTGTAAGGTAAGATAGTTTTTTTTTTTTTGTTTAGCCAGGACATCAAAGGGTATGTGGTGAAAGCAGGGGAGTGGGAATGACTATATGAAGTGGATCATCCCATTATTGAATGGCGGAACGGACCGAATAGCCTACATCTGCTCTTATATCTTATGGTCTTGTAGTCTTGTATCACAACAGAAGAGGCTTAGATGTGAACTGCTGGACCTTTGGAATTTATACATTATATTGTCACGCATCACACTGAAAGATTAAAAGAAGAGAGAGGCACAGACCTAAACCCCACATCCCCACCCACGGTGCAGGATGGACAACAACAACATCTTTGGCAGAGTTAGCGTGCGTTGAGAGATGGATGAACAGATGGAAAATTGGAAACCGAAGAATGTGGTGCGGGTAGGATGTTAGAAATTTTCTGATAAGCGCATGGGATTACGGATAATGTACATATGTGGACTCAGAACTAATCAGCAGGTTAAAGGCAGAGAGACAGAATAAATGAGCCGTTTTCGATGTCGGAAGACGTGACCAATAGTGTTACACAGGTATTAGACAGAGTTCACAGTCGTTTTCCCTTCTGGGAAAAGCACTCTGCGCTAGCCGGACATTCCTTGCTCTCCCAATCTCCAAGTGTCCGTGGGCTCCTCTTTATCGACGATGGTTGGTCTCTTGTTGCGGAAGAATTATTGTCCCGACATATTTGCAGCTCCTGGTTGTTATAATATTTCTCATCATGTGGATCTCCATCCCAGTGGGTCACCGTCACCTGAGTTATCTGGGTCATCTTCACACTGGTCATTTTACAGGGCGAGAGCCGACACTGTGTCATGGCTCTGTTCACTCCGACATTGCTTAGTTGTGTTTGTTATAACTCTGAGTGGTCCAGACCAGTTAAATATGGACACCAGACAGAGTCTAACGAGATTACAGATTCTTTCTTTTACAGGTCTGGCCTCCACGTTAAATTGCTCTAATCGCATTATCCCAGAGCAAGAACCAGTTCAGAGACCATCAAATCGGTGGAAAAAAAGAAAACCTATTTGCCTGCTTCACGTCTCCTTGATCAGACTGTAGTTTCTTCTGGCCAACAGCTCCCTCCTCATTATTTCCCACTCATTCAGTTGGCTGCCCAGAAGATTCCTATGAAACCCCAGTAGGTGTGGAACAATCACCTTCTATATAAAATATTAACGATTACCAACCGAATTCACCGAATTTATACTGACCGCATTCACTGCTAGTTTATGAAAAGATTATCCTCCATTTTTCTTTCCACTTGGAAAAAGAAGGCAGCGGGAGAGCACATAAGGATTTCCTAGGATGAGGCATCTGAAAATGACAGTTGTGTGAAGCTGTAGATTCTGTCGGTCAGAAAGTAATGAAGTAATGACATTATTAGATTACCCAATTCGGAGCATTATTTGCAGGCTCTGATTGCAATAAGACCATAAGAAATAGGAACAGATTCAGGCCATTTGACCCATGAAGTCTGCTCCACCATTATAAGACAATTTGATGCCTAATTCCTGGAAGTGCGGCGCGGCAGGGCAGCAGCGGCCTTTCAGACCTGGTGTTACTGTAATTTAATTTTCTAATTTAATTTTGAGACACAATTTTTGATTAGGGCACGTGGATAACAGAGTGACTACCTACCATCGCCAGATGCTGCTACAATACAGTGATCGCCCAAAAACAAACTCTCAGGAAGATCTGCTGCTTAAATTACACGACCTCGGTTTGCTAAAGGGTTCGGTCCTACAGTCCTCGGAGTCGCCTGATGCTGGTGGCTGGAGATGGGAACGTCATAAGGGGTGTGAAAGGAGGCGGAGGCGATGCAAGCGGGCAGGTGTCCGTGTCAGGCAAAAGCAAACCCTAGCCGGCCAGCTCTCCCGTCCATTCTGATCTCCAATCTCCGCTCCCTGGACAAGAAATTGGACTACATCCGACTCAAACGAAACATTCAGCGGGAGTACAGAGTCTACTGTGCGTATGTTTTCACAGAGGCGTGGCTGACTGATGGGATTTCGGACGCCGCCGTTCAGCTGGACGGGCTCACCTTGCTCCGAGCGGACAGGGATGCAGCTCTTTCCGATAAGACTCGCGGTGGTGGCTTGAGTGTTTACATCAATACGGAATGGTGCAAGAACTCTGTGCTGCTTTCCAGACACTGCTCATCGCTAGTGGAGTTTCTTGCTTTTAGATGCAGACCATTTTACTTGCCACGAGAGTTCACCTCTGTCCTTATATTCGGTGTCTCCATTCCCCCCAGCGCTAATGCTCAGAAGGCGCTCTGTGAACTGTACGGGGCTATTAACGAACTGCAGAATCCTGAAGGTATGTTTATTGTCGCCGGTGATTTTAACCACGCGAACCTCAAGTCAGTGCTCCCCAGATCCCATCAGTATGTGGACTTTGTAACGAGGGGGGAGAACGTGTTGGGCCTGGTTTACACAAACATCCCTGACGCGTACCGGGAGGAGCCCCACCCGCGCCTCAGTTACTCAGATCACATCTCTGTTTATGCTTATCCCAGCATACAGACCGCTCGTCAGGCGCTCCAGACCAGTTCAGAAGCAGGTGAAAACCTGGCCAGCAGGAGCCAGCTCTGCTCTTCAAGACTGCTTTGAGCGCACTGACTGGCACATGTTCAGGGAGGCTGCAACTGATGGCGACTGTATCAGCTTAGAGGAGTACACAGCAACAGTGAGCAGCTAAATCAGCTAGTGCGATGATGACGTCACTTTGTCCAATACCATCACTACACGCTCTAACCAGAAGCCATGGATGACCGCGGAGGTGCCTGCGCTGCTGAGGACCCGTCGCTCCGCCTTCACAACAGTTCACAAGACAGCCCTAACAGCAGCGAGGGCCAGACTGTACCGGGCCATCAAAGAGGCAAAGCGTGCAAACGCCCAGCGAATCCGCAGCCACTTACAGGACAGTGGCGACACGCAGCTCATGTGGAAGTTCATTCAGGACATCACCAACTACTAGGCAACATCACATGCCTGTGCTGGTGATGCATCCCTCCCAGATGTTCTGAATAACTTCTACGCTCGTTTTGAGGCGGAAAACAACGTGGCGCCGAGGAAGTCCACCCATTCTACAAATGATCAGGTGCTGTGTCTCACCGTGGCCCATGTGAGAAGAACCCTGTGCAGGGAAAACCCACGGAAGGCCACTGGACCAGACAATATTCCTGGCATATTGCTCAGAGGATGTGCAGACCAGCTAGGAGATGTTCTCATTGACATCTTCAACATCTCCCTGAGCTTCACTATCGCTCTAACCTGCTTCAAGGCCGCCACCATCCTCCCCGTGCTGAAGAAATCTTCACTGTCCCGACCAACGACACCGTCCCTTTGCACTCACATCCATCAGCATGAATTGTTTCGAGAGGCTCGTCATGAAGCAGGTAAAGACCCTGCTGCCCCCCTCACTGGACCCCCTGCAGTCTGCGTACCGTCCCAACCGCTCAACAGACGACGCAATTGCCATCGCCCTCCACCTGACCCAAACCCATCCGGACAAAAAAGACGCGTGCGTTGGAATGCTATTCATAGACTGCAGTTCAGCATTCAACAAAATCAGCCCTCAGAAACTGATTGGAAAGCTGAGCCCTCTGCAACTGGATCCTAGACTTCCTGACTGGGAGACCTCAGTCAGTCCGGATCGGGAGCAGCATCTCCAACACCATCACACTGAGAACGGGTGCTCCCCAGGATTACGTTTTCAGTCCACTGCTGTTCATTCTGCTGACCCACGACTCTGCAGCAACACACCGCTCGAACCACAGCATGAAGTTCGCCTGTGAGACCACCGTGGTGGGTCTCATGAGCAAGAACGACGAGTCAGCTTACAGAGAGGAGGTGCAGCGGCTAACGGACTGGTGCAGAGCCGACAACCTGTCTCGGAATGTGAACAAAACAAAGGTGATGGTTGTTGACTTCAGGAGAGCAAGGAGTGACCACTCTCCACTGAACATCGACGGCTCCACGGTAGAGATCGTTAAGAGCAGCAGATTTCTTGGTGTTAACCTGGCGGAGAATCTCACCTGGTCCCTCGACACCAGCTCCATAACAAAGAAAGTTCAGTGGTGTCTCTACTTTCTGCGAAGGCTGAGAATAATCTCTCACCAACCCCCCCCCCCCCCACCCCAATCCTCACCACATTCTACAGGGGTTGTATTGAGAGCATCCTGAACAGCTGCATCACTGCCTGGTTCGGAAATTGCACCATCTCATTTGAAAGATTTGCAAGGATGTTGCCTGGACTGGGGAGCATGCCTTATCAAAACAGGTTGGGTGAACTCGGCTATTGCTCCTTGGAGCGACGGAGGATGATAGGTGACCTGATAGAGGTATAAAAAATGATCAGCGGCATTGATCGTGTGGATAGTCAGAGGCTTTTCACAGGCTGAAATATTTGCCAGAAGATGAAACAGGTTTAAGGTGCTGGGGAGTAGGTACAGAGGAGAAGTCAGAGGTAAGGTTTTTTTTACTCGGAGAGTGGTGAGTGCGTGGAATGGGCTGCGGGCGACGGTGGTGAAGGCGGAAACGATAAGGTTTTTTAAGAGACTATTAGATAAGTACATGGAGCTTAGTAAAATAGAGGGCTATAGGTAAGCTGAGTAATTTCCAAGGTAGAGACATGTTCGGCCGAACTTTGTGTGTCGAAGGGCCTGTATTGTGCTGTGGACTTTTTATGTTTCTAAGGGAGAGAGTGAGGGAGCAAGGAAGAAAAAGGTAGAGATATTGGGAGGGTCATATTCTCAGATGATTTGATAGGAAGGAAAGGTGGTTTTAGTTCAAACGACATTCAGATGGGCAATTTTTTTAAGGATCAGCCCATTACGGACGCATAGCACATACAGACAAATATACAATGTAAATTGTCATCGTGGTTAGCAAACAGCAGTGAGCTGCAGAAATGTTCCTACCCTGTACTGTTCACTATTTATTGGTCAATGATTTGAGGCCGAGTGGGCAAAGGATTCAGGAGGCATGTGACAACATTCCTATTTCTACAATCACTGTGGTTCTCATTTGAGGGACTGCCTGCAGGGTTTGTGGGAACAACCAGTCAGAGTGTTCAAAGAGGGAATAGACAGGTTCCTCAGGCACCGCGCTGAAAGGACATAGAAGGGTACAACAACTGGCGCAAGACTAACGATTGAGATCGTAATAATAGTCGGCCCCATACTGTATTAAAGCAGCTGACCGCGTAGAGCAAGGCCACAGATCTTTCGAACTGCTGGCACCGTAGTGTCAGGATGCAGATCTTTACTACAGCCGGTACCGTGCTGCAAGAGCTCAGGAGTTGAGAACAGCTAGCACCGTACTGCAAAGGCACAGACCGATACAACTGTTGTCAACACGCTCTAAGGCGTCAGCCTTTTACAGCAGCTGCACATAAAAGAAAAAGCCGCGGAACTGTAATGGAAAGAGGGATTCATTTTTTATATTATAGGCCGACACTTTATTGGCTTTGTCCTGTGTGATCAGAGGCATGTACCGTCCCTGCAATTAACAGAAGTTTAACAATAATACAAACCTCATGGTTCTGCGCTCTATGATGTTGGCCAGATAAAAACCGCTGTCTAATCAAGGACAGGGGAAGCGGACAAGCCAGTTTTCTTTGCTTCCCCCTTGTTGTGAACTCTAAACCGATTCCGGCTCCTGGATAATATAATCAGTGCAACTCAATGTACACAAGAAGCTTCAGGTAATGATCTGTTCAACCTGAGACCATGCTCAGAGGAGTAGCTGCTTGTTCTGTAAAACCCCAGAAAGGAGCAATCTGTCATCTCCTTTTACCCTGTCTGGGGTGCTTCATTTAACTGGATTTGGACCAGTCAGTGTAAAGGCACAAATACACAATGCGGGGGTAGGCAGATTCTTGAAACAATTTTCGTTGTAGCCCTGTACAATGACCAGTAAGAAGGTGAACGTGATTCAGTGGTTCAATTGATGATGAACTGTATAAGACCCAGGAGCTCCAAATACGTAGCGGCGATAACTCTCCAGCAGCCAGAGGAGGACTCCACGGACGTGTTGTGTTCGGTACCACAAGGAACGCCTGGCCAGAGTAGACTCCTTTCCCGGGTAATATATTTTCTCTTCATTGACTGCTTATGGAGTGTCAAGGAATTCTACTGGGAGCACACAGTGAACTCTACTAGTGAACACACGTGCTTTCAGTAGAAATAACAAAAGCTACTTGTCGGTAAATACAGATTCTCTGTGATTCACTGCTCATCGTTACGAGGGGTGATTCTTCTAACAGAATAGGTGTCCCTGAGTGGGGTCGAGGATAAACCTCATTGTTCAGCGGGGGGACAAGAGTGGGACAACGTGGGGGAGGTACAGAGATCTGGGGCTGGATAGTTAACACAGGATGAAGAATTCCGGAAACTCTGTAAGTCCAAAGCACCTGGATTGTTTTGATTGGATACCTGTAGAACTAGAACTGGAGAAGTGGCCACAATATGAGGAGTCTGTCAGTCACCGTGGCAGTGAAGGGAAAACTGCTGGAGAAGTGGCCACAATATGAGGAGTCTGTCAGTCACCGTGGCAGTGAAGGGAAAACTGGTGGAGAAGTGGCCACAATATGAGGAGTCTGTCAGTCACCCTGGCAGTGAAGGGAAAACTGGTGGAGAAGCTCCGTGGAAAATCGCCAAAGGGCAACTGTCGAGCGAAGTTCCAACAAGCAGTAGCAGGCGGTTGTTTAATTGAGGATTCGATAGAATTAACAGAAAATGCTCAGGCAGAATGGCATAGATTAGTACCGGAAACCGAATGACGGCGTAAAGCATAAGCCGAGCGAGTTAAGTTAGAAGGAGAGCACAAAAGGCTGCAAATGGAGGTAGAGTCCTTCAGAGAAAGGGTTACACGGTCAGGGAGGAATGGACTTGATGCATACGAACCATTTCCAGTTCACGTGTGAGAAATAACTTGAATAATAAGGTAAACTAGAAGAAGCAGCCGAACTAGCGAAGGATGCAGAGAAAGGATTAAGAAAACAGTGCAGTGATTTAAAGACGGTGATGAATGCGACGCAGAAGTCAGCACAGGAAAGATATGGTAACAATGGCGATCAGGCAAAGTCTTTAAAACATATTCAGCAGCTGCAGGATACTGCACAGGGAGGGATAATATGTGCTTTTGCTACTGAAAAATGGAAGGGAGGTAAATCTGCAGATACGGACAGGCAGGATTTAGCAGATGAAGCGACTAGATATGGTTCCAGTATTTATGAAACATCATTTCCCGAGGACCTCACACTGCCACCCAACCAACGGGGAGCCAGTGCTACCGTCTGCCCGAGCGGCACCCCTAGTTACTATTGGGGAGGGGCAATTCAAAATCAGAATATAACATACACCACACCGTTCGGGCTACAGCAGCTTAGTTATATTGCTGAGGATATCGGGACTTGAGTACTCAGGTACTCAGGTACAAAAGCTTTTCTTTGCAACTTGTCATCAGAGAATAATACACGGCCTGGACGATTCTAATGAAAGGAAACTGATCATAACGTGTTTACATCCAAATATACACTCAGCTTTTCCACTTGTATAACGACACGGTGTGGGTACGAGTGAGGAACTGAAAAACTCAACAGTGACTGTATTGGGTGTTAACAAATAGGACCTGGTAGGCGGGTTAGAGAGATGTCACCGGAGGGGGGGGGGGGGTCGGGGTGAACATCCCACTGCATTTGCATCCGTTTTATGGACTGATCGAAGGAGTATATGGGACAGCTTTACAGCGGGACTACTTAGGACCAGAAGCTTCAAATCGATGTTTGAGGAGACTGGCGTCTCATGTACCAATGAATCTCAAAAGACACCTGAAATATTTGATCATTCTGAACCCACAAATACTGAGGCAGGGCTACTAGAGTGGAAAAAATGGAAATAAAGATCACTGAATTCTCTAATGGGAAGGTGATGCTTATTGAATGTCAGGCTGCCTGGCTGACTTATCAGGACCCAAACGAAGGGCATCCCCGCCACAATATCATGGGCCAAGGAAGGGCAGAGAAAATGCAACAGGGACTGCAACAGAGAGAACTGAAGCTGGTGTATTTGAATCTGGCCAAGAGGGACACATGAAGGGTTAATGTCCAAAGCAGAGACGACAAAAAGAGCAGAACAATGTGTTTGCACTTGAAGGGGTCAGAAAGACCGTGCCCACAAAATAATATGTTGGACACACAACCATCAAGAGAATTGTACCCTGAGCCTCAATGATGGGGTCTGGCCGCACCAACATAGGTTTGTGACACAGGCTGACATGAAAGCGTAAGATCTCTAGTGAGTGGTAGGGGGAGAGCGCTGCTGATTCTTAAGGGACAATGGAGGATCCCGAGCCACCGTCAACACCACCATGATAAATAACGTAAACTGGGAGAAGAAAGTATAGCATCCGTGCCCCCAATTTATTCCCGTTCGCCTGGAGTGAAATGCCGTCACCTCGCCAGTACTGCAATACCTTGGTGTAAATACGGTGTAATGCCCCCCGAGTACACGCTCGCAACACAAATACCAGACACAAATACAACAAAGGCCAGTAAATAATTGCAACTTTATAGTTATTTCTTACTGATGGGTTAGTAGAAACAGATAACCTAAAGGCGCCAAATCAGTAAGTTTATCAGATATAAAATATCACATAATATTTTAATACGATGGAACTCACGTCTCCGGTTCCATCCACAACGACCTTCCGAGACTTCGGCCATCGTCCGAACCGCCGACGTCCAGTGTCCGCCGCACTGGCACTGCTGATCGCTCTTCACATTTCCGTCCTCCTCGCTCGCCTCCCGAAAAAGACTGAGAGCTCCCGCTCAGCATACACATACAAGATAGCATAACAATTCTCCATTGGTTATTTCCCACTTACCTGCAGTCATAACCCAAACATTCGGAACACAGAAACCCATGCAGCATTAAATAACAGTACAGAGAAGCCATTTCATTATAAAAATACAGAGAGACCACTTTGTTAGACTGAACAGTTAACACCACAGTTACTGGTGCTGAGAGCTCTGCAATCTCCCCTCACCAAATTTATTCATGCCCTCACGACCCTCAGATAATTTGACAACCCTTTTCTATCCAGAGAGCCGTACCTGTCATGTGACAGCACAACCCTCAATTGGTCGGATGGCACACCACATGCCCATCAACATTTCATCCCTCCCAACTAATCAATGCACACTTAACCATTGGTCACCTTAATTGGGTTAACCCTTCTAGCACCAAGCCGTTGCCAACACTAACCCTGACAACCCCCCCCCCCCCCCGTTGAATCACCTGAGCTGGACCCTCCAGCCCCCTGACTTATAAAGGGTGCTACATGTGCTTAGTTTGTTTCCTTTTGCCATCCTTGAGGGACCACCCTGCTACACCCCAGGCTGAAGACTGCAGAACAGCGCTGGAGACACCTGGTGAGCTCTGCACTGAATAGGATTTGCGAACTTTTTTTTTGTCCCTGTAGCAGAGAGCCGTGCCTGCCCTGAGTCAAGGATTGGCGGCTATCGTAGTTACTTTACCCTTGCTTGTATGTGTATGTGTACGCTGCCCCCACACCGTTTTCCTGTATATTGTACTGCCGACCCGACTTTTCCCACGTTCGTCTATTGTAAGAGCGTTTGAACGAATATTGTAGCCGCCTGTGTTGCTCCCAAGCTTATATCCCCTGTAAATAAACTCCTTATTATTAAAACGGTGTGCCCAAAGTCCTTGCCTTTGAGACCCGAAGAATCTGTCTCATTTCCATCACAAAGTTTGGCGCTGCGAGCATGGTTTTTAAGTCTTGGCTGGGCAAAGAGCACAGGGCAGAATGTTCTGGAAAAAGGGATAGAAAGCCAGTGCAGACACCCAGAGTAAGATACGCGGGTGTACCGATGAAAGGGAGGGGTTTGAGAGTCTGGCCAGCATGCTGGCAGAGCACGGGAAATCAGTGGACTGGTCTGAGCAGCTAGACCCCCGTGGCGAGAAGCTGGGCCACCACGTGGTCTCCCTCCTTAAAGAATCAGGGTTCCCGAAAGCCAAGGGGAGTCAGAGGGGCGCTATTTGGTTGTTTGCGTCCCTGCTGAGACGCCAGGTCAGGATAACCGACCACATTCAGCACTTATGTGGTCAGAAGGACAAGGAGCTGGAAGAGCCCCGGCAGCGCTGCTGCACGCTGCGGGAGGCAACACAAACTGCCCAGACCCGAGCCATGGAGCTGGAGGGCAGGCGAACTGAGGCTCGTACAACTGCAGCGGGTGTGGACAGCCCATCAGTCTGGCTGGCAGCCGGACCCGCTGAAGATTCGAGCCCTGGCAATATACCTGGTCACTAACGCGCGCCCCGAGCTGAAGTCAGTCATCTTGCCCCTCATGGCACCAGCCAGCGTTAGACCGTACGGGATGCCATCACCCTCCTGGAGGGATTAGAATATGCGCAGAGGGGAGCACCCACCTAGGTCCGAAAGACCAACGCATGGGCTCCAAACACTATTCCTCCACGCTTTATACGCAGGCAGCTTTACGCAGACCTGCTGCGTGCAGGGGTGGACTGTGACAGCATAGATGGCATTCCCAACCCCAAACTATATGCCCCTTGGAAGGAGCATCGCAGGGGCAAAACTGGCTACAATAAGACCACCATCGGCCCGGCCAATCAGCCCGAAGCAGAAGGCGCCCTCTGCCCCTGGACCGCCCGGCCAGACCATGCACACGCCAACCCACCCTCTGCACCTCCCTTACCTGAAACTGCCTCGCCTGCCCTCAAGGCAGAACTCAGAGAGTTCCTGAGATAGGAAATGTCCCACCTCCACCGCCAAGGCGCCTCATCACAGGGGTGGCAGACCTTTCCCCCCCTCCCATAGGATGAAGGCCAGCACCCCCTGCGCATTTGCTCTCTCGCACTCTCCCGCCCGGGGGACCTGAGGCTACATATACCTGTCGCACTATATTGCGGAAAGGGGAACACGCAGATGTGGATGGCACTTGTCGATACAGGTGCCCAACACACCATCATCCCAGGCAATCCCGCCGCATGGAGAGGTACCGTATTCCAAATAGAGGGGTTGAGGGGCTCCCTTTTGCCCGCCCGGGAGGTCGCACTTCGTCTAGCCGTAGGCAACCATCCCCTCCCCCGCCCCCGACCTGTACAAGTCCTTGTCTCCTCTTCCTCGGAATGTATCCTCGGGATCAATGTTTTAAAGGGACAGTCCCTTCAATCAAACAAGGGCAAGTTCACCGACGGCATCGTGCGAGCCACTGTTGTCGTTGGGGCGGCTAAGTGCGACCCCATTGCTGTCCCCCTCCCTGCAAGGTCATCTGCAACCGTCAGTACAGAGTACCAGGGTAACACCAAGAAATCACGGACACCATTCATGCCCTACTGCGGGAGGGAGTTATTAGATCCACAGCCTCCCATTTCAACAGCCCCGTTTGGCCAGTCCGTAAAAAGAACGGCTCCTGGCAGATGACCGTTGATTACAGGCACTTAAGCAAGGCTGCTCCCCTCCCCACCCCCACCCCGCCACTACTGTACCCGACATTGTCACCCTCATTGAGGACATCTCAGGACGTCCACACAAACCCTGGTATGCGGACGGTGACTTCGCTAATACATTCTTCTATGTCCCACTGCAGCAGGATAGCAATTTCAATTTACTTGGGATGGCAGACAATTGACTTTTTGTCGCCTACCCCAAGGTTATTTCCACAGCCCCACTATCTGCCATGGCATTATCTCCCGCGATTTTCACCACACTCCGCTTACCCCCGAGGAGTCAATCTCCCATTATACTGACGATATCCTCCTCCAAGGTCAGTCTGAGACCATTGTCTCGGATGCCCTTCACGTGCTAATTGAATCCCTCAGGGGAAGGGGCTGGGCAATGTACAGGGCCCCAGCCAAAATGTGCTCTTTCTGGGAATACAATGGGACTCTGGCCACAGAAACATCTCTGATGCTGCTAATATATATATATATATAATTTAGCTGTCCCCTCTAATAAAACTGACACACAGAGATTTGTGAGGCTCCCTGGCTATTGCAGACAGCATATACCCCATTTGACCATGCTTGTTCGGTCACTCTATAGGATCTCCAGGAAAAAAAATCCATATTTTTATGGGGACCAGAGCAACAAGCTGCTTTTGAAACAGATAATCAGGCTGTGGAACAACCAGTGCCACTTTGTTGTGCCAGGCAGATCTGCCTTTTGAGTTACAGGTTTCAGCCAGCGAGACGGTCGCCGAGTGGAGCCTCTAGCAGAAGACCTACGGGGGCAGAGTCCCCCTCGGTTTCTGGGCTAAGTCCCTATCTGCAGCGGCAGCGCTCTACAGCCCCTTCGAGCGCCAGCTACTAGCCTGTTACCTGGTGCTCCTCGCCACAGAGCACAGGACTCCACCGACCCTGTCGTCCTTCACATCTCTCCATAATGCGATGGGTCAAGTCCCCTAACTCCACCCACAAAGAGGGCTGTTCCCAGAGGTCCTCCATTGTCAAGTGGAAGTTGTACATTGCGGACCGGGCTGAACCCCGTCCTGAAGGGGTCAGCCGCCTCCATGAAGAAGTTATGACTTTCCACCAGTCCCAGGACCTTGCCCCGGACATCCCAAGGTACAACCTTCCCCAGTGTTTTGGGGTCAACCCTTCGATTCCCTCGACCCCGACAGCAAACTGCGCGCCTGGTTCACAGACGGCTCCAGCCGCTGGAAAGGGGGAAAACCATTGCGGAAAGCGGCAGCACTTCATTCCGCCACGTTCAAATTTTGACCACCGAGGGAGGGCGGTTCCAGTAAACTTGCCGAGCGTGCAGCAGTAGCCCTCACCCTCCATAACACCACCGGAAATCTATACCGACTCCTGGGAAGTAGCTAATGGCATTGTTGTGTGGATGGCCCGGTGTCAAAACATGATGTGGGAAATACACGGGCGTCCCCTCTGGGGACAGCACAACTGGCTTTCATTTGGGGCCAGGCTACCCACAGAAAAAATTCTGTCCACCATGTGGATACCCATACCCGAAAAGATAACGAAGAGGCAACATTTAACGCTGCTGTGGACCAAGCTGCCCAAATATCATCTGCTAACACTCCCTCCCCTGACGCAGACCCCGGTTCACTAGATGCTTGGGTACACCGCAAAGGTGGCCACTTAGGGGCAGATGGCACGCGGCGCTGGGCTGAACAATTCGGTGTCGCCTTGATACTCGACCAATGCAAAACCTCGGTAGCTAACTGACCCATCTGCCAGCAGGTCAAGCCACGGGGCTGGCCGACAGGGCCACCTGGCCATGTACGTCGCGGCACTGGAGCGGGTCGGGTATGGCAAATCGACTATATTCAACCGCTCCCATGGCAAAATAAGAATCAGTACTCCCTGACGATGGTGGATACTTACTCAAGTGTCCTGTTGGCGGTGCCCCGTGAGAGGGCCGCCCAGAATAGCACCATCAATGGATTACAGTACCTCTCCTCTATCTTTAGTGTCCCATGGGAGGTACAATCCGATCAGGGTTCACACTTCGCTGGGGACAAAGCTGAGACCTGAGCTGCTGATGCGCAGATCTCATGGCTGATCCACATACCCGCACCACCCCAGGCATCGCGTTTAACTGAAAGAATGAACGGCCTGCTCAAGGAAAAAAATTCGCACTCTGACACACTCTCGCACCAATTAATCACACGGCCCACTTGCCAAGCGGGTCCCCACTGTCCCGCCATCTGGCACACTCTCCATCTCCCGACTGGGAAACCACCGAACCTCCCGAGACCGAGGACTCGGGTAGAGTATGGATAAGACAGCCATAGGATCCTTCCAGGAAGGGAGAAATTATCGCGCGCAGTCAAGGGGACACCGGCTGGTTCGCCAATCCGGGTAAATCCGATTTGTCCTGTATACATACCCGGCATTTAACCAGACGGGAATGAGATTTCTCCTCACCCCACCCCGCAAACCACCCCTCCCTCAATAGGACAATGAGGCTACTTCAGTCATCCATCCTAGTCGCTGCGATCGGCTTCGTGAGAGCTGCCAACACCTTCCTCAGTGTCGCTTGCGTGTTTGCCAGCAACACCAACAGATCGGACTGCTAGATCTGCTTGCGAACAGCACACGCCGATGGTGCGCTGCCACTCACACCGATCCCACTGGATGACATCGAGATGAACTGTTTACACAGACTGTTTGCTCCTGCTGATATTGATATATCTGTTTGGGGGAGCGGCTGCTGGCAGTCCCCCACCATCACCTCCCCACTACACAACGTCTCTTCCCTTGATCCCCGATGCGGTGGGTGCTTCAGGAACTGGTATTTCCCTCCATACAATTTGACCTCCACTCGAGTCCCTACCCTGATAGTTATCCTACTTTTGCTGCTCACGTTCGAGACTCGGTGGCTAAAATTCAAAAATCGAAGGACCAGCTCCTCCAGCACAACACCTCATGGGGCAATTGGTGGCCGTTTAGGATCCGGGGGTGGTTGACAACTGTAATTCACTGGTCCATCGCACTCATTCTTGTCATTATCGCTAATTTATACTATGTTGTGCATGCCAAATTATTTGGAGTTCGTCTGTCTTTATTTAGCTGCTTAGAAATGGTTACTTCTGGTATATGTTGATGTTGTTTGCTCTCTCCCTTATGTGTCCTGGCTCTGTGGTGCGTTTTCCGACGTGTGGAGTATATCCAGAGAGCCGTGCTAGTCACCTGACAGCACTGCCCTCACCTGGTCGGAAGTCACCACATGCCAGTCTACATTTCGCCCCTTCCAACTAATCAATGCACACTTAATCATTGGCCACCTTAATTGGATTATCCTGTCTAGGACCAAGCCGTTGCCCCCCCAGGAGATTCACCTGGGTTGGACCATCCAGCCCCCTGACCTATAAAGTTTGCTATATGTGTTTGGCTCGCTCTTTTTTTGCCATCCTCCAGGGACCACCTTGCTTCACTCCAGGCTGAAGACTGCAGAACGGCGCTGGAGTCACGTGGTAAGGTGTGCAATCGATAGCGTTGTGGGATTGTTTATTGTTGTCCCTTTAGCAAAGAACCGTGCCTGCCCATAGCCAACGGGCTGGTATTGTAGTTATTTTTCCCTTGCTTGTATGTGTACCCATGTATTGTACTGCCGACCCGACTTTTGCAATACTCGTCTCTTCTAAGCGCGTTTGTATGAATATTGTAGCCGCTTGTGTTGTTTCTACGCTTTTGCTCCCCTTGTAAATAAACTCCTTATTATTAAAACTGTGTGTCCAGGGCCCTTGTCTATGAGACCCAAAGAATCTTTCTAATTTCCATCACAACAGAGACCCACGTCAAATTGTCAATAGGATGCTTTGGGAGGAAATGGTGATGTTGTCATATTTAATTTCCTGCAATGTATGTGTGATGAGAATGAAAGAGAAGTTGCCCCCATCATTTTCCGGGCAACCATATCCAGTTCGCACCCGAATGCCGAAGATATTTCTCTTCATAATCCGCTTTAATAAGATAGTGTTAAGGCATGGCAATCATTGCAATGGCGCCAGCCAAGGCAGTAAAAATGGAAGAGAGAGCAAATGGTTATTGCATTCATCATCAGCTCTTATGAAAATAAAGGAGAAGATGGAAGAATTGAATTCAGAGGAAGAAACAGTGTTACACAAAATGACAAGACGCACCGATATCGCAAATGTAAGCAGGATTTTGCGTCTGAGCTTGGGTGGGAACGCAGCCAGACGTCATGTTGTTAGAGTGAAAGGTGAAAGTTTAAGGGGAACATAAGGGGAAACTTCTTAAGTCAGAGGGATGTGAGCGTGCGGAACCAGCTTCCAGCACTAGTGGGGCTGGCTTGCTAAATCTATTGCAGCTTTCATGATATTTGTAGAGGTACATGTATGGGAGAGTTATGGATGGCCATGTTCCCGATACGGATGGATGGGAGTCGGCAGCTTACATAGTTTAGCACATGCTAGATGGGTAAAAAGTCTTATACCTCTCTAAGACTCCATGTTTATATTAATTGGAAAAGGCAGAGAATGCTCTCGTTTTTTTTTTGTTATTACCAGGTATTCCAAATCGATTAATTTCGGAATAATAATGTTTGCCGAATAGAGAGCAAACTCTGCAGATAGTCACAAGTTATACAATATAGTGTATTACTGGTTAATTAAACATTCGCTTGGACAGATGCAAAGAATGAACATTCGAATGGCTGTGATTGAAATAGTCACAACTTTCACGGGACAAACATACATTTAGATTCCACCGGACGCCATGATGTTAGTACACTAGGTAGATGAGAAAGCTAGAATGGCATTACGAATTTATGAAAAAGAGGTTTAGTAAATAAATAGGACCGATGTCTGTTGATAACCATGGCCGAATAACATTGATATGTGGAAAAAAAAGCTGGATAGTACTGGGAATTCATTTTTGGATCTGCTTCAGACAATAAAGGGTTATAACTCAAGTACAATTTCAAGGAAATGTAAAGGAACTATTATCTGGTCATAGATCAGAAAGGATACCATCTACGCCTGGCAACTCAATCACAATTTTTCAGGAGCCCCGGGATGTTCCATACGTAAGTTATCACATGGAAGGGTCGCGACCACTGAAACCACAAGGATTGCAATGCCTAATCTTACAAAACTCTTGTATTGTTCTGAGATTCATACATCTTCAAAAGGGAGAGCTTCAATAAGCAGAAATAGAAGAGCTGGTTACCTTACTTCCGGGAGATAAACTCCAAATTACTAGTTGGTATATCGATGCACGCCTCCAGAAATTTTACGACATTTATTAATTGAACACGATATCCATAGCGAATTTAAAACATGCAAGAGAAGAAGAAAAGGCTCTGTTGAACTTATCAGATTGGGATACATTGTAGCCACAAGCGATTATCGTATCGGAATTGCGGCATATTTTACAACCGTTGGGGAATATAACAATCCGAATTATTAACAGAGTTAACAATGAAACTACTCAAACCACGAAGAATCTTGTTTCTACAATTGACAACCTCACGGTTACATTCTGCTTTAGAAATTACAAGATCGAATTGGAGATTCACAGATTTCCTGAATGGATTTCAGATGAACAATTCAGGAAATAGATAGGTACTACCACCACACGTTGCCACATCATGAATTCGCCTGACAAACTCTTCCCTGCAAATTCTAGGAAGGTGTCGGGACCACTATATATTGCAGCATATTTCTTAACAGAGTGAAAACCGAACGTGCTCACCATACAATGTTCATAATGTGAGGAAACAACAAGAATCAGTTTGGATTTCACTCACCAGCCCACCGAGTTATGCTCTAAAATGACAAGAATCTACAAGAGTACGTTTGGCTTCCGTTTATCAAAATGGAAAATATTAGGTTTCTACAACATAATTCTTAAACGAAATGGTCAAAACGTTGTGATCTTTTATCTGATAATTGCTATCTATATATGATGCCTGTCAATAGCAGAACATTCCTAAAATAAGTGAGTAATGTCAATTACAATGCTACTTCAAGGGAGCATTAATGGAAGGATTTTTAATTTTGGCGTTTGCTTCATTCAAATGTTGCGGTTTCCAATATATCGAGTGAAGTGGTGGGGCAGAGGAGGTTTAGCTTTGGTGAGATGGAAAACAGCAGTATGTCTCTTACCCGAGTAACCTGAACTGAGCCTCCTGCTTTGATTCAGAACATGAAAAGAAAAAAATAATTGCAAGTCATTACTTGCTGCCTTCGACTACAGTCGATGGGAACACCTGCAACAGGTGGACTAGACAGACCAGATACACTGAGATCGAAAGATATTTCGAAATGACTGGAAAAGGATGAGGTGGTTCGATCGCAATAAATACCGCAATGCCAGGAGCCTGGTGAAGGGGGATCAATCGCTCAGCAAATCCCCCATTTCGGTGTCTGGAGTTTGGAGAAGTGCTCTGACTGAATATTGGTACTAAAAGAACAATAGAATTCTTAATTTAATTTGCTGCCCTGAGGTCAACTGAGTTCCAATAATGTCCATTCAGGGACAATGAAGTACAAACTTTGAGTAATTTCAGAGCTGTACAATGAATTACCGAACCTAGATCATATGGAGATTGGCCACCGCCGGGAACCATCACAGGGCCGGGCGGATCTGCACCAGCTACTCAAATCTGTGGTAATAGTTCGGTTGAGAGGCTCAGTTGCAGCAATTCGATTATTTTCGCAGAGAGCATGAAATTAAATTGGTTTATTTAATCCGTAGTGTTACGGGGAACACACCTTGTAGATGGTGTCTGAATGTGGTGAGATATTATTGAATGACGGAATATCGCTGTAATTTTAGAGATTCTAGGCAATTTAGATGTGTTATTTTAGTAACGTAAAAATGTTGCGGATAATTACAAAGCGACATTTGCGTGCTAATGCTTATTTGGATATGTGATTTAAGGGGAAAACATATCCTATGAAATTAACATCAACTAGTTGAGATCAAATCTGCACTATCCCCTGTTACTCGCTGCAGATGGGTTGGATCTGATTACTTACATCAGATTCTTGGCTGGGACATCGAATCTTCCATTTGAGGAAGGGCTGAGTAGGTAAGCCTTCGGTTTCAGGACTGTGGAAACATTAGAATGTGGTCTTGATGAAATAATGCAGGATATGCATAAGCTTGAGCAGGAGCGTTGCAGCGAGTTTTCTTAACTAATATGTGGAGACCGTAATTGGCGATGCCCTGAAACAACTGAAACTTCCTTTTAAGTGGTCCCCAATCTACCTACGGATATGCTTTCCCGTCGACGTGGGTCAACATTCAGTATCTCCTTTTACATTCAAAGCTGTCATGCTTACAGCAACACGTACAATATGCTGGAGGAACGTGGAAGCGAGCAGTGAATGCTTCCACGGATGTTGCCCGACCTACTGAGTTCCTCCAGCTTGTTCTACGTGTTGCTTTGACCCCAGCATCTGCAGTGTACTTTGTGTCTACTATCATGCTTAGATACTGTCGCATCTCTCCAGTCTCTGACGACACATATAGCAAAACTGTACCTCAATCATCGGTCGGCAATGTCGTATCCAACTTGATAAATATCAGGTGCTTGAACCATATCTGTCTATCAGTTATCCAGAATTAAAAGGATAAACCTAAGGACTGTTACCTTGAATCTACGGCAGTTTTGCTTCGACTGTTGAGTTAGCTTGGTAGATCGGTAGCAGTGATTGATATGTATAAAGCCGAGAACGTTGGCATCTCTGAATCAGTAAAACCTTCTCTGCGCCTTGACAACGGAAAGGCATTAACAGCGGTCATTGTGGGTAGGTTGCATATCTAAAGGCGGAGTCTGGTCGATTGCAGAACGGATTTCGGGAACTGGAGGCTAAACACTAAACTGCGGCGGCAGCTGGACTCCGCTCACCAGCTGGTTTTCTTAATGAACACAGATACTGAGGTGATGTGGTTTTTCAGTTGCTCCCTGAATTTGGACTGAGTCGCCACGTAAATAAATGTGTTGGTGCAGCAGCTTAAAGTACTCAGCAAAAATCCGACTTCATAAAATATATATTCAGAATCATTCCAATCGCCTCCTGTTCCTGTTATCTGATAATAGAGGAACTGTGTAACAGTTGTCAGCCACAGGAGGATGAAGCTGCCAGACAGTGTGAAAAGTAAAACCACTGATCTCCTCCTGCTCTCCATCTCAGGGTCACTGCGACTCTCCCCTTTGCTCTGACCCTTCAGCCCCTTACGGACCCGACTGGCCACTAAAATGTGTCTGACTGTCAGAGCGTTGAGCATCAGAATTACAGCGAAAGGCAGCAATGGAGTTAGTACCGTATCAAACCAGTCAAATCCCTTCCACCCCGGATCCGTGTAGTAACTTATTTTTATTTCTAAGAACCACGGTACATTGTTAATGATCTTTCGCGGTTCAAGTGCGAAGTAGAAGGGAATGTTTTTCATGCAGAATAGCACACCAGTTGCTGTCAGAACCGTGGCCGTAGTTTTCCCGGTGCAATATTTTGCCTTCAGCTTGTGGCAGCAAATGGCGACGAAACGATCAAATGTAAATGCGACTGTGAACCAGACAGAACAGTCGAGGGCTATACGAGACAGGACAACTCTAATACTCTCCACGGGAGTAATGTTCAGGACAGTCACTGGGAAATAATGAACGCTGATCCGATACATAATTACCTCAATGATAATGACCATCAGATCTGCCGTTGCCATGGCCACCAAGTAGCGATTGGTGCAAGTGGACAGACCGCACTTCCCCTGGGACAGTATTGTAATCGCCAATAAATTCACTGGAGAAACAGATGAGAGAGACATTATGGAATACAGCATATACTCTTGGAGGCAAAGCGCGTGAGTGAATACAGCTTTGAGATGAGTAAACGCGTCTCTAGATAACAACCATTCGAAGAATTCGGGGGAAGGTGAATGGAGAAAGATTCGATAGAATTTGGGGAATAAAATCAACTAGATCAACTAAAATCAGCAAGAGGATACTTTATATTTCTAAACTTTCTGGTAATGCCTGGACAAACCCGATTTACAGGTTGCACCGCACCGAGAATGTAAAAGACGCAACTGGACTTCCAAGGAGAGCGAGAAGACGTTTATTTGGAAGACAAAGCCAGTCTGTGCTTCAGAAGAAAATGGTTTCATTACAGGACTACTGTCGCACTCGGCACATTTCAGTTGTTATATTCCAGTAACATGGCCTCTCTGTTATTTGTCCCGTGGTCAGGGGCTCACAGTCTGTGGTTCACGTAGCTCTCAGTTAGTGGTAAAGGTCAATGTAATAAAAAGTTGGAAACCTCTGTTGTAAGTGAACTTCTTAATACAATCCGTGTTAGTAAGGCAGTCCAGTGAGCTACCTTCCCTGAGTTCTTGTTCACCTGTGCAGAACCTGTCAGGGAAGGGTCTGCTTACGGAACCAAGGTTACCGTACGTTCCATGGGCAGGTTTGACTCCTGTGGATGAAAGTAATATGGAAACTACGGAATGCACACTGTGTGAATGAACGAAGTTATATCACCGTACATAGCTTTGGATGCTGGTCCCCGATTTACTAACCTCTCAATTCACAAAGCAAATAAAATTCACAATAAGCTACACAAAGACGGCTCACTCACGGAATTCCTGTGTTCTTGCATTCGCTTACCTGGGACGCCAATCGACGCAATGATAACATAAAGTATTTTCTCGACACTGTAATAAGTTTGAAGCATCATTATGGGTCACTTTAGGTTGTAGGCGGTCTCTTTGATTGACTACTTCAGTCGATGTAATTTATATCTTTTATGAACTCCACAGGGACAATGGTTCACATCGACTACCACAGAAATCTAAAAATGGAAGCAAACAGATGACGCCAGCTCAGTTACATTTCCAACCTGTCAGATTTTGGTCATCTCTGAGATCAAATTGGCAGCTTCAAATGCTTTCAACCTCGCCATTTCATTTGGTTAACTTGCAGCAGTGTCCTTGCAGTAATTGGTTTTCCTTTTTTCAAATGCCAACACCGCATCACCAATTCTCGTATTATTAGAATTGTATTTCTTCTCCTTAACATATCAAATTCGTTTTAGTTACCGACCTCGGTGCATCACTTATTTACAAATATAACAGTCAAGTATGTCTGGATTTCATATAATTAGACCCTTTCCAGACCTAACTATGGACAGAGCGGTGGATTGATAGCGGTATAAAAAAAAGTATTATTGTTCTTCATCGCGTGTGTTTGTGTGCCTTGTGCATTTGTAAGAGATCGTTAGATCCAGGATATTACTCCATCGATTCCGAGTGAAAGCGCCCTAGATCAATCACACTATGGTGGACACGACCGTAATGAAGGGATTGTGCCAGAAAGGTTAACTGTGTCTTAATTTCCATAGATCTGCCTGACCTGCTGTATTCATCGCACACCTTGTGTGGTTTGCTTTGATGTTCAGCATCTGCAGAATTTCTTGTGTTCATTATTGGCTACTCCACTGTGGTCACTTCCAGGAATGCCTAAAGTAAAAGAAATAAATCTTCTCAGATATAAAAATAAACCCTCCCTCTCCCCTCTTCTTCTGCTCGCCTCTCTCGCTGCTTAACTCTTCTCATCTGCCACTCACCTCCTCCTGCCCCCTTTCTTCTTCACTTTCCCTATGATCCAATCTCCACATGTGCTCCACATGCCGAGTGCCTTCAGCATTGTGTGTGTGTTGCATATAGAATACATTCTTTTACAAACAGAAACTGGACAGCAGATTTATAGTACTCGAAAAACGACTTCAACAGTTAAGTATACCTGATTGCAAATTTACCCGAAGGGTCTCAAACCATGAAGCCCATTTGGTTACTGGGGAGTGGTCTCAGGGGGCACGATAAACAGTATGGCAAAACTACCTTTCGCTACTGATGTGATTGGATTGAGATCTTTCGCTGATTGACGAGCTGTTGCAGAGAATGGCTTCGACACCAGTGCTTACCATGGGAGTCGTGAAGTTACCATGGGACACCATGGGAGTCGTGCAGAAAATTGTTCCATCGGAATAGAATTGAGACAACAAGTGCTGTATTAGTTCTTAAAACTAATGTTGCAGGAACACTTTACATTTAGACCCATTCCCCTACGAGCCATTCTCTTTCGAGGTCGCTGGCACCGGAAAAACGGTATCAGCTTTCTTACTCCAAGAGAGACACTTCCAACTAGGTCCATTTGCATTTGAATATCGAGTGGTTAATCCGGTAGAACAAGTTATGCAACATCTGAACGTCGTTAGCGATGTTTCTGGTTGTTGATCGTTTCTGCTTTTATTGTAGATCTTAATCCAATTGTCATTTTAAACGTGCTTACACCATTTCAAATTTGTTACGTACCCCGTAACTGGGTGTCTAACCAGCAGAGAAAGAAGAATCCGTTGGAGTCTGGTGGTACCAAACTAAAGGTGTTTATTAATAAAAATAAGCAAAACCATATCAATAATGCAAATATACATATAAAACAAGTTAGCAGTAATAAACCTAAAAGCGTAGGGATAATAATAATCCATAATAAACAAGCTCTATCGATGTCTAGAGGTAAAGGAATTGTCATAGAAAAGTATAGAGTTCAGTTCAGTTCATGAATGTTGATGTAGTTATGGTTGTTGTATTGTAATCGTTGGAGAGAGAGAGAGAGAGAGAGAGAGAGAGAGAGAGAGAGAGAGAGAGAGAGAGAGAGAGAGAGAGAGAGAGAGAGAGAGAGAGAGAGAGAGAGAGAGAGAGAGAGAGAGAGAGAGCGAGATGTAGAGATGTAACAGCGACAGCAGCCAAACCTTCCTTTGCTTTCTTAATCCGTTGTATCGCTGTGGTCATTCAGTTATGACCCCTCCGTCCTTCAGCTAGACCGTTCCTCTGTGGTGGACTCGTCACTCTGGCATGAGTAGACACACACACAAGTCCCCACCGGCCCAGCTTTTACACTGATAGCCTTACTGACCGACCTCCCCCACCATTCCTTGTAGGTTCACAACTCTCAGTCAGGGTCCACTGGTGTGTCTGGAGGGTGTCTCTCTAGACTAATGGGGTCTCAGCTATCCATCAATTCTGAATGACTGTGTCTATCAAATCAGGTCACTCCTGTAGTGCACTGAGGGATGTTATTGAGCAAACTATTGTTCTTGCAGCGAAACAGTAAATAGTTCAAAAGGAGTCACAATGCAGTTAATCAGCAATTTTCCCCTCTCTCTTATCTGTTGCAGATGTTCTTGCCTGTGTTTCGTCTCTCTTTCTCATGGTCAGCATAACAACAGTAATAGTTCGTGGTTCTCAGGAGGGGATGGTCAACTCTGTCCCCCATTGTCCATCAGGTCTGTTCATCATTCATAACACATTGGCGTATCAAGGATGCTACTCTCGGTCAGATTGCAGCAGTCGGATTGAAATTGCTTTTACAGGGCTGTAATATCACAGTTAAACGAGTAAACGGTGTTGTCATGCTCGCTAACAATTTCGGTTACTGGGCCGAAACTCATGTTTGTCCAGTGCCAGTCGTACAACAAAGGATAGGATCATTCATTCCCATGTTAAAAACAGGAAAGGGCAATAAGGTCATGTGAATGGAAACTTTCTATTAAACGATATTTATTGATGGATCGTCATCCGTTCAGGACGGTGTGTGCTCTACGAAATATGTTATCCATCTAGAAACGGGGTAGAGAGAGAAAAGTATTGCGATCATTATACCTATATCAAAGTGTGCACAAGTGTCAGAACTTGTGGTGTTAGTAGCTGTTATTCGCCATCTAGATACATATCCTTCATGAACGGCAGTGCACTCAGATAGCACGTGTGTCTCTAATAGTTTGATTGAATATTTCCCATTTTGGGAAGCCAGATCTTACGTTTCATGAGAAAGTAAACCCTCTCCATCAGCAGCCTTTTGAAGTACATACTTGAAGAGGAGAAATGAAGCACTTATGGAGTCAACGAAATGGAGAAGGTTTACATGAAAAACATCCCTGGGAGGGAACAGGAAGGCGGGTGAGCTGTCTATACTAGAAGCAAGGCGTGGAGATGAATTGCATCCTCATCCGCGTCGCAGAAACCGGGAAACTTTATATTAATACATTTCGTTAAGGTACTGCAGCAGGATTACGAGAGAGAAAAGCTGTAGACCGGAGAAAATTCTGAAGAATATGGGAAACATTCGGCAATACAAATGCAGAATAGAAATATAGTTGCTAATTGTAATTGTGTTGCCAGAAAGTGGAAGGAAATAGATGATATATTTGGTACCACTGTACTTCAGGCATCACTGAGTACATGGAACTCTGGAAAGGTTGAAGAATCTGTGTTGTTCGCCAAACCGGTCAGGATATGACAATATTATTGTCAGAATTGCTTCTTCAATGCTCACTTCAACCCAGATCAATTGGTTAAAATGCAGTTTTAAGACATAGGCGCCTTGTAGAGGGATATGGCTTAATTTGCAAATGGATTTTGTGTTAACGTTTGCTTCCACCCCCTTCGAGTACGAGGATATATCCGTGATAGTGCATACTTTCACCGAGCAGATACAGGCTTTTCCAGCTATGAATAACACTGTTCATATAACAGCCAATACTTTGTCAGCGAGAGGTTTTACCCGTTGGGATTTGCCAAAGGTTGGAGAACCCGACGAAGGTCTTCACTTCACAGGAAACGTTATGTAATGTCTGAATCAACTATTGCAGAAAAAACTCCGTATCCGCATCCGCTATCAAGCCCAATACAGTGGAATGTTGAACAGATGAACACAAGATTAAAGACATTGCACTGGATCACTTGATGCACTGTCTTGCCGTTTGTCCTGCTGAAAACCTGGACCAGCGAAGCTCCTTCTGTGGGAATTTTTAAGTTGACGACGCGGAAATAAATGATTGCTTGGAGTTTGTGGTTAGCTACATTTATCAGAGACTGCGTATGATGGTATTATCATGGAGGAGTGGATAAAGTAATTATTTGGCACGATTAAGGAAGCTGATATGAAACGGATGAAACAACTAAACAAATCCGGTTTGGATTTGACGTGCAAACTAATCCTAACGAGTGGAAAATACGATTAAAAGATTCTGTTCCCAAACCATCAGCTAGGTCCTATAATATGTCAATGATTTGTAGGGCCATATACTGACAAAGTCAGTCTGTCAGCGTATGAAATTCAGAATGCTCCCAATATCCTAGGTTAGTGTTATATCAACCAAACGTAAACATTTCAGCGAAAGTTCATGTTGCCCTTTCAGCAGCTCTTGCTAGTCTCAGTACAGACATCCTCTGCTTGTAAACCAACTACGTCAACCTCAGAATATTCATTCCAGTTCCCAGTCCCCTGTTAAATTAGGTTAAACCCTCCGGATTGTTCTGAACTGTGTACGTTTCCTTGGAAGAAAAATTGCAGGAAAGGCAGATGCGGTCATGACATGAATCAACAGAAGTAATTATGACATCGTAGAGAATAGAGACTACAGAGTTCAATGCAAACTTATTGATAAAGTACATGTACCTCCCTCTCTGCTCTAAAAAGCATCTCTCCCATTTCCCGCACATCTGCCATCACCCCATCCGCCCACCACCCCACTCGGGATAGGGTTCCGCTTGTCCTCACGTACCACCCCAACAGCCTCTGGATCCAACGTATTATTCTCCGTAACTTCCGCCACCTCCAACGGGATCCCACTACCAAGCACATCTTTGCCTCCCCACACTTTCTGCTTTCCTCAGTGATCTCTCCCTACGCGACTCCCTTATCCATTCATTCTCCCCCCGCCCCGTCCCTTCCCACCGATCTCCCTCCTGGCACTTATCCTTGCAAGTGGAACAAGTGCTACTCCTGCCCTTAAACTTCCTCCCTCACCACCATTCAGGGCCCCGGAAAGTCCTTCCAGGTGAGGCGACACTTCACCTGTGAGTCGGCTGGTGTGGTATACTGCGTCCGGTGCTCCCGGTGTGGCCTTTTATATATTGGTGAGAACCGACGCAGACTGGGTGACCGTTTCGCTGTACACCGACGCTCGGTTTGCCAGAGATAGCAGGAACTTCCAATGGCCACACATTTTAATTCCACGTCCCATTCCCATTCTGATATGTCTATCCATGGCCTCCTCTACTGTCAAGAGGAAGACACACTCAGGTTGGAGGAACAACACCTTATACACCGGCTGGATAGCCTCCAACCTGATGGCATGAACATTGACTTCTCGAACTTCCGTTAATGCCCCTCCTCCCCTTCTTACCCCATCCCTGATATATTTAGTGTTCTTCCCCTTCCTTTTTTTTCTTTCTCTCTCTGCCCATCACTCTGCCTGTTCTCCATCTCCCTCTGGTGCACACCCCTCCCCTTTCTTTCTCCCTAAGCCTCCCGTCCCATGATCCTTTCCCTTCTCCAGCTCTGTATCCCTTTTGCCAATCACCTTCCTGGCTCTCAGCTTCACCCCACCCCCTCCGGTCTTCTCCTATCATTTCACATCTTCCACTCCCCCTCTTACTTTCAAATCTCTTACTATCTTTCCTTTCAGTTTGTCCTGACGAAGGGTCTCGGCCCGAAACTTCGACAGCTCTTCTCCCTATAGATGCTGCCTGGCCTGTTGTGTTCCACCAGCATTTTGTGTGTGTTACTGGAATATTTTATCAGTTTTGTTCAGTCAGGATTATGCTAATAAATGATATTCCCTTTCCTCTTTCTACCAAGCCCAAAGTAGAACTCTGTCAGTTACTCCTTTACTGTTCTTTTGGATTCTGAGCGCATTCTCCGATGGACTATCCGGTACTGCAGTTTCGTTTCCATGACATCGAACACTGTCCCCTTCCTGCAATTTACTGGGCAACATAAAAATAAGATGGATAATCCGCAAACATAATTGTCTTATTTAAACAAGAATCTGCTTTTATTTGAATCAGAAAGGGTAAAGTTTCAGTTTCGACCCTTGAGGAAGAAGAACACGCCAGTGCCGAACTTATGACAAAGAGCCTATTAAATACAAGAGGATTGGAGCTCACTTGTCAAAAGCGATAATCCGAAATGAAAGGGATTACTCTCCCTTTCAGCATATATCCATGTCTCGGCTTCAGCGCCCTGAGCTTTAGACTTCCACGCATTCTCTACTCTCGCCTTGACAACAAGCCTATGCTCTCCGCAACGAGGTAAAACGACTGATTCAATTTGCGTGTCTGTGCCCATCCTGATCTTTAGCCGTCGAATTGAAATCTCTCCTTGCGGTCAAAGTCAAGAGACGGTCGTGTTGAAGAAAAAGGAAGCTGCAGTACCGGTTGACTGCTATCAGGGCGCGATATTATTAACGAGTTGGAGCAGTGATATGACCGGATATTTCACTACGCTCTTCACCTGCTCTCTGGACTTGGACTGAGTCACCGCGTAAATAAACGTGTTCGTGCAGCAGCTGAAGTTACTTAACAAATACCCGACAAAGTGAAAGACCAGTTCCGATTCACTCGGGTCTGCTCCAGTTCCTGAGAGCTGATAATAGGTAAATTCCGCCACAAACGGCATCCACAGGAGGACGAAGCTGCCGGACAGGGAGAAGAGTAACGCCACGGACCTCCTTCTGCTCTCCATCTCTAAGTCCCGGTGGTTCTCTCCGATCTTCTGGCCTCTCAGCCCCTTATGCACTAGACTGACCAAAATAGTGTGCCTGACGGTCAGAGCGTTGAGCAACAGAATTAGAGCGAAGGGGAACAACGGAGTTAAAACCATGTCAAACCAATCAAATAACACCCGCAAGGGGTCAGTGTAATAACTATCCCTCGGGCCACAAAAGAAAGGCACATCGTCGATTATCTTTTCGGATTCCCGTGTGAAGTAGAACGGAACGTCTTTCAGACAGAGAAGAAGGCCAGTCGTTGTAAGAACCACTGCCGCAGTTTTCCCTGTGCAATATTTTGTTTTAATTTTCTGGCAACAAATGAGGACAAATCGATCAAAGGTGAAAGCGACGGTGAACCAGACGGAACAGTCGGATGCTGCCCGGCGCAGGACAAGTACAACACTACACACAGCAGTGATGTGCAGAAAACACAATGGGAAGTAATGATATTTAATCCGAGCCAGAATCACCTCTCTGATAATGACCAATAGATCCGCTGCTGCCATGGCCACCAGGTAACGAGAGGTGCAGATGGTGAGGCCGCACTTTCCCCGTGATAGGACCACAATTGCCAATAAATTCACTGGAGAAAGAGAAACGAAAAGGGATTACTGAACACATACTCTGGATCCGAACGCAGGTTCAGTTTTCTTATGAATATTAGGACTCTTTTATCCGGCGCTTGGCTGCATATTTAACTATTTAATGGTAGCAACTTAACTGTTTCAAAGTTGAAGATCATTGACGGAACGAAAACGAGTCGTCATTTACTACGATAAACTGAAGGACGCTTCATTAGTAACTACGCTTACTGTACCTGATGGAGCTCTTTTCACAGAACTACCATGATCTAGGTAGTGTAGCTACGGCTTTAGCAATTCACCTGCTGGAGGCACAGAGTAGGCTTGAACTCAAAGTGGGGGTAGTTAGTGTCGAGCAGCAGAGTGGCTGCGGGAATGCATCAATACCAGATTGAGATGCATCGGAAAATAACACAATCGATTAGATAAACGGCTGCTTGTTCAGGGCATTCGATTGAATTATTGACGAACATGTGATAGGCTCACATTCAGCCTAGTGAACTTGGATGAAGGGCTCAGACACTGTAAAAGTAACAATGTAAAACCCAGCCGGCACGCCTTCCTGAGGAGCTCTTTTTCCCGGCACCGGTACAACTCTGCATAAGGGATGCCTAAGGGCAATCCCGTTAACTATAATAGATCCATGAGTTTCTGGAAAGAATGGTTTTAATTCACGTAGTCCGACATTCTGAGAAGTGCAGGGCATTTTTGGATGGGATTTATCGGTGGTGCAGTAGCGGAACGTTGCCACAGAACCAGCAGCATTCCAGCGCAGTTTGTAAGGAGTTTGGACGTCCTCGCAGTGACCGCTTGGGTTTCCTGCGGCTGTTCCTGTTTCCTCCCAAATGCCAAAGATATACCGGTTGGTAGCTTAATATGTGACATGCTGGTTTCAGCGCTAATATTTAAAACAATAGCAAATAAGCGTAATAACGATTTTAGCATTGTTCTATTTTTCCAAAAAACAGTCGATTCAGAGGGTTATGACGAAAATCAATACGGGTCATTATCTGTTAAAACAAGAAGCTACAAAAGGTAAATTGCTCTATTCGTTTACCGGGAACTCCAATGACGGCAATGATGACGTACAAGATTCCCTCAACGCCTCTGTATCTGTCCAGCATTTTCGCTGCCAATCTTGTGTCTCCGTCTGGTGCAGGTAATACCTGGGAAATGCGCACTGAGGCAGCACATTCACAGGACTTTTGGTTTTATACAGTTTGCCTGGTGAAAACGAGCTATAAATACACCCGGTAAAATACTACAACACAATGAAATCACTGCTGTGGCAGTCCGTAGTTAATTAAGGAGAAGTAATTGCGATTCCCCGATGACTAGAGATTGCAGTATACCGAGGAATTCTGGCAAATGTCATAGAGTTTCAAATGCAATCAGATCCAAATCTACTACTCACGTATTTGATCCGATTTCCTTCAGACTGGCTCATTCAGCAAGACCGTCAGAGTTTCTGTCCGGCCAGTTTGAAGGTGGATTTCGCCAAATTTGTCGATCGCATCTTATGAAAATAGGTCCTAATCTCCACTTCTACAATGAATATGAAATTGATTCATTGGCTATAACTATGGCTTTACACCCAGTAACCCCGCTATCCACAATTCATGGCATGCTTGCCCGGAAAACTCTGGGGGAAAGTATATCTTGTTACACTGCAGGGCATCGACACTCTGACAAACTGACCATTGCGCCTCAGTTGTTTTTTTATTCACGTAGAGAAGTAGAAATGCAATAACGAACTGGCCATTCCAGCTGCCACCAACATAAAAAGTCTGCACCTGAATGCCCGGGATCCATCTCCTTTTTCTCATTCCACGTTCTGTCTGTTTTCAGTTGCGGCTACACGACTGCTACTTTATCGGCATCTATCATACATCCGAGAATTGGGAACGAGGCGCAAACTACATTGAGTCAGAAAAATAAACTGCCTCAAACATCCCATTTTGCTTCATGCTCACTCATGCCCCCAACCACAGAAATTCACAGTAAATCGGTTATCCCTAAACTTTCACATTTCTAAACTATATAACAGACTTCAACTTTTTAGCGTTTAACTATCATTCTACCTGATCGCCTGTCAGCCACTGATTCTCCTGGAAGAAAGTAATCCAAATTTCTCGAAGATATTTTCATGGTTAACATTTTCTAACCAGGTGGAATCATGATGAAACTTTTCATCCCATTTGACAACGCTCTTACATGTGATTAAGCTGTCTATCAAACGTGCATACGATAATCCAAGTGCAGCAGGTTAAACATTTGTATAATTGTGCTATGATTTGTTAACTATTGCACTCAACACCTTGACCAATAGAGCAGAATAAGCCATAGAGTCTCATCACACCACGTTTGAGTGAGCTATAGACCTGCAACCCAAGATCCCTCTGTCTAACAATGCTCTTCCGCTATTTACGGTATACTTATTTAGTGCATTTGTCTCCTAAAATATGTCAACACACCTGACGGGGCTTAACGCACCCTACCGCTTCTCTGAGCAAACCTGCACAATTCTACACGTTTTATCAAGCTGGTGTTGTTTATTCAATCATCTGCCTCAGCGTGTTCTAGCCATTTTGCATTACCGCAGATTAATAACATACCAGTATAATAGCTGCAATGATTTTAATAAATGCAGCAATGGAAGTGGAAAGGGTACTCAATGCTTTTTATGATATGATTGCCTTCATGTGTCTGGGAATTGATATTAAAAGCCCTGTGTTATAGTTACGCCCTCCTCCACCTCGCTGAAATAAAAAGAAGGAATATATGAGCGCTTTATGGTGCACCTCTGCTTACTCTATAAAGGCCATGTGGAGCTTTCGGCTGAGAATCGTTTTATTTTCTTTCCAGTGCTTACAGCGGCCATTCTGTCTTTGACTTCCAACACTTCCAGTGTGAGGCAAAACGCAAACTAGAGAATTGACTTCTTCAATATCTGGCCATCACCTCCCCCGTTTATTGCTTCTTCGCTCCCTTCAGCTACAATTCACCTTCCACATGCACACTATACCTCCATGCCACAGCCTCCTGATACGCACTGTTTCACTCGGTTCATGTTTCGATTACCTAACATTCCTCTCACTGGGTACCCAAATATTCTTCAACTGCCTTAATTTGCCCAGCATTCCTCCCTTTTCTCACATTTAACTTCATTTCTCACTCTTCATACTGTCCGGCTGTAAGATACAGGAGCTGGTGGCCGTACAGCCCATTGAGGCTGCTCCGTCGTTTCATCGTGGCTGCTCCCTTTCCCTCTCAAACACATTCCGTTGTATTACTCCGCCACCGCGCCGCAGATTTTCACGCCCTGAATAACTGATCAGTCTCCGCCTTAAATACACCATGGCTTTCACAACCACCCGTTATAAACGAATTCGAAAGATTCAGAAATTCTTCCTCATCTCATTGGAAAACACCCTCGCTCCGAGGCTGTTTCCTCCGGTCTTAGACTGACACACCATAGGAAACATCACTCCACATTCATTCTCTCTGGGACTTTCATCATGCTGTACGTTTCAATGAGATCTCCACTCATTCCTATCAATTCATGTGAGTACAGGGCCACAGCTATGAAACATTATTTATATGTAAACATCAAACACGATGAAATCTGCAGATGCTGGAAATTCAAGCAACGCACATAAAATGCTGACGGAACACAGCAGACAAGGCAGCATCCATAAGGAGAAGCACTGTCGACGTTTCGGGCCGAGACCCTTCGTCAGGGCGAACTGAAAGGAAAGATATATGAAAGTAGTGGGGGGAGGGGGAAATGTGAAATGATAGGAGAAGACCGGAGGGGGTGGGATGAAGCTAAGAGCTGAAAAGGTGTTTGGAGAAAGTGATACAGAGCTGGAGAACGGAAAGGATCTTGGGACAGCAGGCCTCGGAAGAAAGGAGAGAGGAGGTGGGGGGGGGGAGCACCAGAGGGAGATGGAGAACAGGCAGATGGACAGAGAGAGAGAAAAAAACAAACAACCAAATATGTCAGGGATGGGGTAAGAACGAGAGGAGGGACATTAACGGAAGTTAGAGAAGCCAATGTTCGTGCCATCAGGTTGGAGGCTACCCAGCCGGTATATAAGGTGTTGTTCCTTCAACTTGAGTGTGCCTTCATCTTGATATACCGGCTTATTCACCTTATAAGAATGAGAGGATATCTTATATTAAAATATCAAATTATGAAAGGAGTAGATGAGATATATGTAGGACAGTTGTCTTCAGTGATAGGTGAGACTGGAACTTGGCGGCATAGCATCAAGAGTCAGGTGAGTATATTTAGGACGGATTTGAGGGGGACAGCTTTTCTCGAGAATGGTGAACCTGTGCCCAGTGAGGCTGCCTCAGTAAATATATGTAAGACAAGGCTGGATATATATTTGTATTGTATGGGAAATAAATGTTATGTCGAAAAGACAGGTAGGCGGAAATGAGTCAGTTGTCAGATCAGCCATCTTATTGAATGGCGGAGCAGATTCGACGGGCCAGAGGGCGTACTCCTGCTCCTACGTCTTATGTGATCCACCAATATTCCTCAGAATTCCAGAGAATGCAGGGCCAGCTCAGACAACATCGTCAACCCCGCCCACCCCCACCCACACAAACATTCCGCCATCTCTAGAACCTGCCCAGTCAGTGTAAGGGAAATCTCTGATGTAGGGATAACTTTCCTGAGTAAGTGCTGCGAGACCCTGTGGTAATATTTAAGATGCATTCTCACCAGAACCACATACGACACCTCCAGTAGGACCTCGACACGCTTTTCCAATCATCCGGCATAATATGACACGATACTATTCTTCTGCCTAATTATTCGATGTACATGAATGTTAACTCTTAGTGATCTATTACCAATAACCCTCAGGTCGGCTTGAGCAGGCATTTTTGTCCACATTTTAAGATTACTTTTCTAGTTAGTTCCACTCGGAATGGATGTCTTTACATTTCCCCACATTCAGTGTATCTGCCACAACTGCACACATTCTCTTCCGTCTGAATCCCCGAACACTCTCTGTGCCCTTCTAACCCTGCCGCTCAGCCCTGTACAGCAGCCGACATGGATATAACACATTTGGTCCTCACATCCAAATCACCAATGTAAGCTGAGAACAGCTGTAGTCACAAATTATTGGCTGGGTATTGTCTATTTATTCTCTCTGTCTGTCTTTGACCTGCATACCAATTCTATGTCCACACACGCACATTATCCACAGCCCCATCTCCTAATCAGAATTTCCTAAATTCCACTGACACCACCTTCATCAGCTACAAATTCTTGATAGGTTTGTCCTGTCCTTAACCGATACCGACACTGCCAACCACGTTGTTGCTGTCGCCCCAGTATCGTGGGTGTGGATTTGGGGTCCGGTTCAGTATTTCTACCTGTATGGCACAGGGTACAGAAGAAGGTGGAAATAAATGACAGCTTGTGCATTAGAAAAATATAAATGTGCGTGTATTGGTCTTTGTCATTGGAACTTCCCCATTCTGTCCAGCAGGTCTTTATTGTTCAAGAGCTTTCATGCAGTTATTTTCATTCAGCCCAGTACTTACATCAAAGATAATGATGTCGAAATGAAGTGCTTGATCAAGTAACGGTAACTAAAAAAAACAATTGCCAGTGTCGTAACCGTATCTCTGGAGGCTGATGCTGTGTGTATATTAGTCCCATTTTGAATGCATCAGCTCAGAGTTTCTACCGGAGCTGTGAATTTAGGAGCAACAGAAGTCGAATTTTTTTTTTCCACTGAAATGGTGAATCCAGTCATTTTGCGTGTAGGAAAAGTTTATTAACCCTTTATTTCAGCTCTTGGAATTCCTGGTAAGCCGCAGTGTCTGCTGCCGTAGGTGGGAATTGAAGTTGAATGTCAATGTAGTGATTGCTTCTTTCGCTGGTTCCCACCTCCACATGTCCAGTTCGGCATTCTAGGAACGGAATCGAAATTAGCGACCGGAGTTTCTCATATTTAGATCAAAAAGTAAACCATTGCAGGAATTCAGCGAATCCGCCAACTTCGGTGTATCTCTCTGGATCAGGTAGATTTGGCCCAGCGGTTTGTGTTCTATAATGCGATGTTCAGGCTTCTTTGTCCTTGCTCTCGTAGCAGCTGCACTGCTTTTGCAAGTATTATGTTTGGACAGCCGTGGAGGTGATACCAATCTATTATCTGTATTTGAATGGTTAGCGATTGTGTGTGCTACGTGTAATGACCAAACTATCGATTGGGGTTAACAATTTATCAAATGTAAAGAGTTCCATCTTGCAGCATAAAACTTGAGGATTTTTAATAAATGTGTGTGGTGTGACTGAAAGTGAAGCATTTGTTGAACGTCGTTGCTGACGAAGCAATGTGGTGATTGTAACTATCAATACTGTGAAATCTGTACTATTATATCTACATGTGACACCGTTGCAGAAATATGTCACCGAGTCTGCTGCTGAAGGTAGAATTCCTCTCCCCGGTTTCCCTGTGATGGGTTCAGTGGAAGGCTTGAAGTCACTTTGTGAGGTTGTGTCAGACTGCACTGTGACTGCTGACATCAGTCATTGTTCTGTTGTAAAGGCAGCGGCGTGGCAAATGCCGGAATTGTAACCAATCACGGGAATGCTGGAAGCTTGTAGAGAAAACGAAAGTCGTGCCTGTGGACACTCTGCAACAGTTCAAATAAAATACAGGTTACCTGTTTTTCCACAAACTCTATTTTGTCTGGATGAGTCGTTACGGAATTTGTTGTTTCTGTTGCGTCCTTCGGCTATTCTGTCGCCGACAGAGAGTCGCGTGGAAGTTGATGATTGTCTAATGCAAGAATACCGCCATCGGCGTCCGGATTTATTCATTTCATCCATACCAGACGCGGATGGCGCCTATAGAAAATGTTCCAATCAATGTTTTGTCTGAGATTATCTTTCTGCTGACTCTTCACATTTTGTTCATCAAAAAGGAATCCGTATTCGGATCATATCGATGTTACTTTAATGTTTAAATCTCCTTCCATGTCTCAGCCAGCTCTTCGCCCTCTCTACACCCTTCTACCGCTAAATGCAGGAATAATGTAGACATAACATGAAAGCTGATGCATTTGCTTATGCTCAGTATTTTCTCAATTTGCTCTTTCCTGACTCTCTTCCAGCGAACTTGGTGGCGATTGTGATCCTGTCCCGGGGAAAGTGCGGTCTCTCCAAATGTGTCACTCGCTACCTGGTGGGAATGGCAGCGGCCGATCTCCTGGTTGTTATCTCCGATCCGCTGCTGACGTGGACTGCTTGGATTTATTTCCCCCGATCATTCCTGTTCATCACCCCTATGTGCAGTCTTGGTGTTTGGTTGATTTTTGCGAGCACTGCGACCTCTGTCTGGCTGACTGTCGCCTTCACTATCGATCGATTTGTGGCCATTTGCTGTGAGAAGCTGAAAACAAAATATTGCACCGAGAGAACAGCTACTCTGGTTATCGGGGCAGTGAGTGTGCTGGCCTGTTTGGAATGTGCCCCATGGTGCTTTACATTGGAACCGTTGGTAATAATTGACAGTGTTCCCTGGTATTGCGTTGTTACACCGCGCTACAAAAATTCTCCCTCGTGGGCGGTATTTACGATGTTCCACCGCATTCTAACCCCTTGTGTCCCATTTTTTCTGATTTTGCTGCTCAATATTCTGACTGTCAGGCGTATTCTAGCGGCCAGTCGAGCCCGTAAAGGGCTCCGGGGACAAAAAACTGGAGCGAAGGCCAAGGACCGTGAGATGGAGAACCGACGAAAGTCCATCACTTTGCTCTTCAGCATAACCGGTAGTTTTATATTGTTGTGGGCAACACAGGTGGTATTTTACTTCTATCAACGGATTACAATGCGTTTTGTTTATTATTCTGTCACGGATCCAATTTACATCACAGAAGAGTCATCCGGAATGCTGCAGATTCTCAGTTCCTGCACCAACACGTGCATTTACACGCTGACTCAGAACAAATTCCGAGAGCAACTCAGGAATGCTGTGAAATGCCCACTGAGTCCGATTTTGAAACTCATGAAACGTTAGCAATCTATTTCCCCAGCGGCTTAATATAGGGAGTGATAGCCCCCCAACCCGGCCAAACTTATGAAATGTCGTATGAAATGTTGTGTGATGTGTCCCCTGTTACAAATCAATACCCCGAAATATCAAACAGTACACTGTATGTGATTAAACAATTAAGCTTTATAACTCTTACATTGACTTATGGTTAGTCGAAAAACAAAATATTAAAGAGAAAAAGGCCCCATGTCGTAAGATTTGATAGTAAACATTCTGTGCACAAAGTTGTAGAACATTCAATTCAGTAGTCCCTCTTCTACCATCAGTCTCCTCTGAGTGTCGCCGACCTTCGGACACCCTCTCCGAGTCCACCCCGTCCGGCCGTCTACCATATCTCTCCAATCGCGTCTTCTCTTTTCATCTCTCTCTCTCGCAGAATCCCGCAAGCTGCTTGCAGAATAGCAAGACACAGCTAAAATGCATCTTGTAATCTCCAGCCGTAACCTAAACATTCCTCTTATAGAGAAACCGTTACATCAGCAGCGAACAGTACAAAGAAGTCATTACATTAGCAGTGAAAACTTACTACGCGTTACAAGTAAATGAAACAACATGGTGAACAGAGTTACAAACAAAGCATGAGAAAATCTACTGATATTCAAAATACAGACCAGCACACACGAAATCGGCGTCCTCATGAAGCCTGCTGGTGTCAAACTTTGAAGGTTTACTCTTTTCCAGAGTTCCTCCTTGTCTAATCAGTTGCTCCACCGATTTGTGTCTGTTGCCTTAGAGTTATAAAACAGTCGTTTACAGACAATGCCCACAACATCACTGGCGTCAGCATCCCAGAGAAATCCCATTTGCACCTGACCTCCAGCCATGCTGAAACTGAAGCTTGAGGCGATCCGTCTTCCCTTCTTCCCGATTCTGACAAAGCTGTGTGAACTTGGAGCATATTTTAGCCAGAATCAATCATTTCTAACCTGTCTTTTCCTTCACGCTCTTTGTCTCCTCTGTCTCTACATGTAGAGTTTCTTTTCCTTCTCGTTTGAACTAAATTTCAGTAACAGAATGTTAGCTCTCAGAGAAAGAGAGGTGGGAAGGTAGGTGAGGGGGGAGATGTTGTGAACCCAGGAACAAAAGACACGCTGAAGCGAAATGGGAACTGATATGATCTAATCCTACACAAAATGCTAGAGGACGCCATCAGCCCAGACAGCAAGACTGGAAAGACAAAACAAATCCAGTTCTGCCGAAGGGTCTCTGCCAAAGTGTCGACAGTTTACTCTTTTCCATCGATGCTGCTTGGCCTGCAGAGCTGCTCCAGGATTTTTGGTTTGTAGAATCTGCAGATTGTCTCTTCTTTCTGATTGATCTAATCTTTGTCAGTGTCTACGTAATATTCGGCTGTGCAAATCAGAACCGGCTCTGGACAAAGAACAAGCGAATAACGGTTGAAAAGGACAACGTGATAGATTGCAAAAGCAGAAACAGACACTTGGTAATCAATGGAACAAAGTTAATTTCGAAATCATGCAATTGGGAAATTGGAGTGTCTCGCCAAACAAACACGATTGAGAATGTTGTTATTTATACGACTAGAAGATGATGGGTGTAGCGGCAGTTTGTATTCAGATATTACATACACCAGGTGAAGCTGAAGTGTGGAATCAATATGAGACTATCGGTCAGAGTCCTGCCCCTCTCTGGTTAGTCCGTTAATGTTAATCGTGAGTGGGTAATATTTACATATAAACTTTAAATATAAGCTTGATTAAGAATGCTAACAGGTAGTACGGATAATCCTGGGAATTGTAAGAGAGTCCTCTTGGCATTAATGGAGGCTGAACCTTCGAAGTGGATTCGTAGCGATAAGGTTGACAAATATTTGGAGAAGCCTAATTAGTGACAGTCAAATGGCTTTGTGAGGAGATGGTCGTGCTTTGCGCACCAATATGACCTTCTGAGGAGTTGACAAACCAAATGAATGAGGGTAGAGTGGTGAATGCTCTGTGTATGGAATTGAGTGAGGCGTTTTACAAGAGCCCACACAACAGACTCATCCAGAAGGTCAAGAGGCATGTGATTGATGGAAACTCGGCGGCCTGGATTTTGAATTATCTTGCCAGCTAAGGGATGGAACGTTTCCAAGAGATCTATTCCGTAACCCAGCTTTTTTTCTGATATGTGCACATGACTTGAAAGTGGAAGTCGATATGCGTGTTGGTAATTTGTAGGTTGGGGCTTCACGTAGCCAAGCGATTAGAGTGAGATTATTTCAGTTGGGGGCATTAAAATCGGAGTTCAATTCCATTTTATTTTTTTGTCTGGAAAGAGTTTGTACGTCCTCCACGTAATAATTATGGGTTTTCCCCCAAGTTAAAAAAAATAGCGGTGAGGTGAGGGTTAAATTGAGGCTGCTGGGCGCCCGGGCTCAGTGTTCCTCTCTTCATCTCTGAATGAATCAGTGACACTGTGTGGTGTTGTTGTGGACAGCGTAGACTTTGGTAATAGGTTACAAAGGGACCTCAACACGGTGCAGAGCGGGGCTTAGATGTGGCAGATGGAGATCCAACAGGAACAGTATGAGCTAATACACAATGAAAAATCAAACTGGATTAAGAGTACAAATGGCAGATTTGATCGCAATTTTGAGCAGCTGTACAAGTTTATAGAATCCTCAAAATTTACTAGCAAGTTGATTCAGTGGTTAAGAAGGTTTATGGCTAAAGAACTATAAACAGCGGATTAGTGAATTTAGGATTACTTCCGGCTTCACAGGAGGGAGGAGTTGCTAAGGAAATAAATGTAAATGCGTGGCTAACAGTCTGTGCAGGAGGAAATGCTCCGCATACACGCATTGTTGGGCACCCTTCCAGGATTGTTGTGACTGGTGTATGGAGTAAGGGTTCTACACCTTTTAAAATTCTATCTGGGAAGTTTGCTACGGGTCAAAGCGGAGCAACCTTTACGCTTGGGCTGGACATGGCGTCATTTGTTATCTCGTGTGGCTGAATCCTTGAAATGTTCTCACCCCAAAGCTGGTACACAGGTGCGTTCGGGAATGGACCATAGATATAGTGGCGGCACCTGGATATTTAAGTGCAGGTGTTTAATATTACAGACAAGTGTCTAAACTGGTGGAACCCCACTGACAGGTTATTTTCCTGCGTTTTGACTACTCTAGCCATTGATTCTGACCAGTCCAGTCCCACGGCATGTGATACTAATAAGGCGGGAGACTATTTTAGCTGTCGATCCACTTTAATAATATCATTGGTCTCATTCTCTGTGCTGCTGTGCAGTTAAGTTTCCCTATAACCACGCCCACACCTCAGGCAGCGTTCCTAGCAGCTGGCAGTTTCCCGCAGAGCGGCTCAGCTTTGGGAGAGAGGAAGCGTGACCTGTCAGTGTGGGTGTGTCAGCATGCTGCGCTCCCTGCCCTGGGAGCTGGCTACTCCTAGTGGGGCAGAGCATACTATCCTGATGCGCAACCGGTATCGACGATAGCCCGCTTTTGTCGAAAGATGGAGACCAGCTTAATGCAAGCAGCGACAGTTTTATAGAGTTGTGCAATTAAGTTGTGAAGTGGCTTTACCAGGACGGAACAAATGTCAGAAAGGCAATGTGGTCTGTATCGAGCCCCGAGAAAGAGCGGCCAAACGCCGTGAACAATGGAATATGAGAACCCTTGCAACCACTAGAGTACAGGGGAGTCATTACAATTACATCGACATTGGTGGATCATATCAAACTTCAGCTGGCTGTGCTGCCCAAGCGTACGTTCATACAGAAGTGGCCCGTAACTTCAGCCCTGAACTTATAAGGAAGACACAGATATCCCCTCCGCCCCCAGGCGTCAATCTGGGTGTCCTCGTGGACTTTGACGGGTTCTGCTTCTCAGTATTACACCCGAAATGAAGGCGATCCTATGGAAAGACAAATCTGTTTGGTAACGTTGACATGGCGCCCCAGCCTGACACGGTAAATGTCTTCTCAGGGCTACATCACTTAAGAAATTAGGTGTGGTGATTTTGAGACAATAGGATTTGGAAACCTCTTTTCCCGGGTAATAACTTTTCCCTTCATTGACTGTTCATGGAGGGTTTGGGTTTCTAGAAGGGTGCACACAAGTAGATAGTTTGTGAAGCCACGTGCTTTTTGGCTGAGTCAATAAAAGTTACTAGTCGGCATATGCAGATTCTCTGTGCCTCACTGACCATTATTACAAGGGGTGGTACTTGTAACCGAATTGGCGTATTGGAGGATGGGGGCGATCTGGAGGATAAATCTGATTGTTCACCGGGATATTTGAGTCGGTCCACGTGGGTGAGGTACAGAGAGATCTGCGGTGGGGTAGCTAGCGGTTACTAACCGGGATGTTTACTGTAGGGAATTAGGAAACTCTGCAAGTCGGAAGGACTTGGATTGTTTTAATTCGAGGAGATAGCTCTAGAAATGCGTGTTGAGGAAGTTATCGCAATATGAGGAGTTTGTGTTACCCTGCCTCTGAAGGGGAAACTGCTGGGGATGCCCTGTGGAAAATCGTTCAAAGGGTGCTGTCGAGCAGGAAGTGTAAACAATTACAAAAAAAAAAAGTAGCAGATGGCTGTCTATATCAGTATTTTATAGTTACGACAAAATGCGAAGGGAGAACGGCGCAGGTTAGAATCGGAAAACGAAAATCAATATAAAGTAGAAGCCAGCGAGATAGGTTACAGCAGGAAGTCCTAGGATGTCAACATAAAGCAGAAGCCGAGTGAAATAGGTTAGAAGGAGAATACAAAATGCTTCAAAAGGAGGTAGATCCTTTTTTTTGAGAAAGGGTTACACGGTTTGAGAGGTATGGACTTGTTTCATATGAACCAGTTTCAGATGAAGTATGAGAAATGACAAAGGAAAATGAAAGCTAGAGGAAGCATGCAAACTAGCGAAGTGTTACGTGGAGGGATTAGGCAAACAGTGCAGTGTTTTAAAGAAGGTTATGAATGGGATTCAGAAATCTGCACAGGAAATGAAGAGCAACACTGGCGATCATGCAAAGTGTTTAAAGTAGATTCAAAAGCTTCAGAGCCAACTTGCTGCACAGAGAGGAGTAATGTATGTTTTTTGATCTAAGGAAAAGGAAAGAGGAGGAAGGTAAATACCCATATATTGATTGGCATTATTTAGCAGATAAAGCAAATAGCTATGTTTACGATAATTACGAAGCACCATTTCCTGAATGATTTCCACCAACAACATACTAACGGGAGCAGTCTACACGACTAACACCCCTAGTTACTATCAGACAAGGGGCTGCGGGAGCGCGGGGGCAAATCATATCAGATCTGGACATCCATACCAGTTCCACGATAGATACAATATCACCAAGACCAAGGAGATGGTGGTGGACTTTAGGAGATCTAGGCCTCATATGGAACTAGTGATCATTAATGGAGAATGTGTGGAGCAGGTTAAGACCTACAAGTATCTGGGAGTACAGTTAGACGAGAAGCTAGACTGGACTGCCAACACAGAGACAGGATGAAGAGGTAAATACTCCCCAATGCCATTAGGCTTTACAATTCAACCGCCAGGACTTAAGAACTTTTTAAAAGCTATTATTAATGCTTTTTGAGATAGTGATTTAGATGCATATCATATTTTTTACTGAGTTAAGTATTGCATGTAATTAGTTTTGCTACAACAAGTGTATGGGACATTGGGAAAAAAAATGAATTTCCCCATGGGGATGAATAAAGTATCTATCTATCTATCTATCTATCTATCTATCTATCTATCTATCTATCTATCTATCTACAGAAGTGAGACTTTTTCCAGGCTACCGAGGGCTGCACTTTGGTATGAATTTCACACTGGGTGTAGAATGGTGAGAATTTGTTATTCCAATAAGACGAGGGCATCGCATCGGTACGAATTGTACGATAGGCACGGAGTAGTTTGTACTACCAAAGTAGTAGGGGATGAGATTGAAAGGTGAACTTGAACACATCCTCTGTTCTGCACATACTGAGACTGGTGACGCTAATCCGTGCAGTAGACTTGTCAGAGTCAAGGAATCAACCATCCACTCTCTGTTAATCCAGAAAAGTACGTTCATCAATCCGTCCACAAGCCGCATCTAAATTCGTGTGGGCACGTAAATTTTATTATCAAATGTCCCGGGAATATTGCTCTCGATCTCTTTTATATGTTTAGAAGAACATACATACAATGTGTTTTATTGTGATACATGCCATCAGCTGTTACTGTGACTTTCGTTATTCAAATGATCTCGAAATGACTAGAACAAGCGTAAGAAAACAAGTGATACTATACCCCCCTTAAATAACGTGTACTCCATTGCAGCTTCCGAGCTAATGGTCAGCCCCTAATATCAGAAGCGAAGGTGCTCTCCTGAATGTGGCAAGATAAATCTGTCTGAAGTTGATTGTCTATGTTGATTCTTAAAGATGATCGTCTTTGTTAGAAACAACACTGATCAGAAAATGGCCCATTTCAGCAGCTGACGTCATATGTCTTGGAAAGTACATTGGCAACGTTCATATTACCTTTTCATTAAATGTTAATAAATTGTAACATTCCTTGGGGATACGAATTCATGGCACGGGGATAGAGTGAGAAAAAGCACTTTAATGTAAGTGTTTGTGTAGCCGGTCGTCCCTCATGCGACAGATGCCATAACCACACTAATTGCCTCAGAGGAATTACTCTGAATTGCATATAACTCTGTAAAACCTGGCATCAGTCCATATGTGTGGTTGGAATATTCCGTGCAGCTGAACACAGCTTCTGACAGAATATGGGATACCCAGCGATTTACTACATCGCGGGCGTTTTCTATCCTGCAATTGTAGCGATCGGTATCCCTGGTAAGATACTGGAACTGGTCACTATATGTATGGTGCCGTCGTCATCTTGATATTGTACCGCTGTAGTGCTTGGTTTTTTACTGAGCACAGATGCTACAGTCCTCTGAAACGTGTTTCCAGAATTGTGGATTCAGGCGTCTGATAGTTTTGTTATTCAGTTTCCACATTGTATGTGATTTGTTTCTTCTTCCTTTTGTCAATTCGTTGGTGCCGATATTGCCATAGTTTCACCGTTTCACCTTACTCGGCTCTCTGAACCGACAGTTTTTCCTTTACCAGATCGGAGGTTATTCTTCAACTGACCGGCCAGTCGAATATCGGCACTCCATAAGCCACAAAATTATAATTTATGCATTAAATCTCATATTTTCACTACATAAATCCCTGCAGCTATTTCATCTGAAATAATGCTGTTATTTGTGGAGCGGTCGACCGTTCGCCGGTAGGTGACACGTGGAATCAGATTCCCGCCTCTTAACTGTCTGAAAGTCGCCATCTCACTGTCAGTTGTGTCCACTACTGTCCTCCGGGAGGAGTGCAACGGCGGCGTCCGCACACATTGAATTTATGTTTTTCACTTCCAAAAAATCTATGCCCTGCATAACATTCAGGCATTTGGAGCTAACGATAATTCTGTGTTCTTGTTTTGTTTTCCCTCTCTCCAAATTTCTTGTAGTAAATTTAACGGCGATTGTGATCCTATCTCGGGGAAAATGCGGACTCTCCAAATGCATCACCCGTTACCTGGTTGGAATGGCAACAGCGGATCTGATGGTGGTTATCATTGTTGCTTTAGTGGAACAGACCAACAATATCTTCATTTATTCCAGATCCCTGCTCATCACTCCTGTATGCACAGTGACACTTATATTTAAAGTTGTAACGAGGGACCTTTCTGTTTGGTTTACTGTGAGCTTTACCTTCGATCGTTTCATCACAATATGTTGCCGAAAGCTCGGGGAACGATACTGCACAGAGAGAACAGCAACTGTGGTTATGCTGACCGTGTTTGTAGTGAGCTGCGGGAGATGTGTTCCGATTTACTTTGCCATTGAACCTTACGTCATCATTGACAACATGCCGTGGCGTTGCGCCTTCACACATGAATATGCTACTTCACCCGAGTGGAGAGGATACGAATTACTGGATAGCATTTTAACACCGTTTCTACCAATCGGCTTAATTCTAGTGTTCAATGGGTTTACAGTAAGACATATCATTGCGGCAAATAGAGTCCGCAGAGGGCTTCGGAACAGCAGTGATAATCAGAAAGATACCGAGGTGGAAAACCGCAGAAAATCGATGTTTCTGTTGTTTGCTATATCAGCTAATTTCATCTTATTTTGGATACCCTATGTAGCTCATTCCCTGAAATGGCAACTGGTAAATTATTTTTATCAGGACAAATATCTGAGTTCCCCGGTATATATACTACAACAATTTGGGCTAATGCTGCAAATTCTAAGTATGTGCACCAATACCTGTATCTATACACTGACTCAGAGGAAGTTCAGAGAAGAGCTGAAGAATGGACTGAAATATGTGTTCACATTAAACGGCCGTCTGTGTAGATAACGACAAAAAAATTGCAATTCGGAGGAATTTTCCAATAAAACAGTTTTAAATATCAGTAGGTTGGACATAAATTCAAACAATCATTTGCCTGGTCATCCAGAAAATGCAGATCCAAACTATCACAGAGAATTGGCAATCACAAGAGTGGCAATGGCTTCTGGACATCCCTAGGTTCAGATATTTCAAAATGCACAGAGTAGGGAAAAAGAGTGCAAAGGGTGTGCCAATGAAACACAGGGAGAGTATGATTCTACATCCGTAGAAAGGGAAGAAACTGTGGAGAGATTGTCTACTGATAAACTTAAATTGATCTCAGGAGCAGAAAGGGGGAAAAAATCACCCGTTTGAGAGTATTCTGTAGAGACCACACCCCCTCTCATCCAGTCAAAATAAATACATAAATACATGGAGAGGCGAGGATCTGTTCGGGAGATGGTTTTTGAACAGTGCCATATTAAGACGGCTGTTGTCATAGGAAACTTAATCTCCCTGATATTGATTGGCACTGAGATAGGTAAAATGGTTTAGAAATGACGGAATTTCTCAGTTGCGTCTCGGAAGGTGTGCTGGGTCAATAAGAGGGCAGGCGAAATGGAGAACTGTCCATCCGGAATCTCGTACCAGAAAATGAAACGTATTAGGTGACAGGTCTCTTCCTTGGTCAACTATTGGTCATTTTCTATCACCTTACACTGGGTTAGGAGCTGATTGTATCGAACGTATTTAGTTGATTCTACTAGGTAGGAACTTGGGAGCCTAATTTGAAAACAGAAAACTGTGTAGATAACGTTCGTCCAATTTCAATTCAGCAGAGTTTTTGAATAAAACAGTTTAAAAAAATGAGTAATTTTGGCAAATATATCACGAGTTTAAGTAATCCTGTCCCTGGTCATCCTGTAAAGAATAAATTCCAAACTACCACACAGACTTGACAATCATCCGGGAAACGGTTCTGCAGCATAAAAGCCAGGACCAGCAGCCTCTGGGACAACTTCATCCACCAGGCCATCACACTGATTAACTCATGCTGATCTGAGTGTATTTCTATGTTACATTGATTGTTCTTTTTATTATAAATTACAAAGTTTGCAAATTGCACCCTGTTGCGGAAACGTAACGCAGATAATTTTCCTCCTCATGCATGTGAAGGATGTAAGAAATACAGTCAATTCAAACACAGAGGAAGGAATCAATTCCGGATTTTCGGGGTTCCGATTTTTCAAAACGGTCATAGCTGGGTGAAACAGTGTAAAAGTAGTCTCTTTGAAACACAGTAAGAGTGTGATAGTATCACCGCTGTGGAAAGGGGAGGGGGGCACTGTGGTGGGACTGTGTGTTACTAGACTGTGAGTAGAACTAAGGATTAGGACGGGAACAAACACTCGTTTGAAAATTTTCTCAATGGAGCTCCGATCACCAAAAGGAAAAAAAAACACACAGAAACAGTGACAGATCGGGAGATAGTGTTTGGACAGGTGCCATATTAACACGACTTTGGCCAGTGATAACTTAAACTGCACTAATATTCACTGGTACGTCCTCTGTTTAGAAGGTTTAGATGTGACAGGATTTCTCGGTTATGTCCGGGAAGAACTCCTGGCATAATAAGCGGGCAAATTGTCTGCGAACTATCCTTTCTAGTACTGGAAAATCGAAGGGATCAGGTAACAGGTGTCTCTGCGGGACAGAATTTCAGAACGATAGAACACAGCTATTCGACGTTTTCTAATACCTTACACTGGGATAGGAACAGACGGTATGGAATGTATTTTATTGATACTATTCCGTAGGAACCGGATCCGAATTTGGGAATTGATGTGTTCCTTCAAATCCACAGGAGAAATATGGAGATTGTTAAGGGAACACTCGAGGGGGTTCAGTATAGGCTTGTTTCTTTGAAGCGGGGAACGAATGGCCGTATAAAGTAACCCTGTTTGATAAGAGAGAATTACTAGAGTGAACATCCTTACAAAATATTCTAATCCAGGTATGAGTGATTGCGGCCCCATATACTAAGAGTGATTGCGGCCCCATATACTAAGAGTGATTGCGGCCCCATATACGAAGACTTGATACAATTTCGGAAAAAAAGTAAGCAGTCTTTGATATTCACATGTTGCTACAAATTTATTTCAACAAATGAAGCAGACATTTGCAGACAGTAAGATCCAATTGTGAAAGATTTGATTCAAATATCTTTCCAGTACAATCCTAACAATCAGACGACTAGTCTTCCGTTGATTTAGGCACGCATTACCACTGTTTCTCTTAGAACTAAACTCATAAATGTTCAGTCCTTGTGCAATATTATACATTCTCAATGCGTTCACACTTTAAACTCTCGCAGAGCTTGACATAATTTTAAGTGTTGAACAGTTAACAAATAATCCGTAATGGGAATCATACAACATTTAAGGAATACTTTCGATTTGAAAGCAAAGGGACGCTGGTAGTTATATATTGTACGCAAGTTAATATTCAACGTATTGAAATCATGTCGTCACCACGTTACCAAATCTACAACGATTTAAACATGCTCTCACCTCCAATCACTTACCAAAGATGGGATTGTGACTAAATGAACGATTTGTTGTATAGTATCATATTTAATAATCACTATTATCACCGTTGAAGTAACAGTGTCACAGGGATGTTGGAAGCGAACCAAAGTGCGGGACACTGGCACGTAGGTAGTATTAACAGAAGTGTGTTTATTAACAAAGTTATCAATATCAATATCGAATTTATTAATTATCAATATCAAAGTTGCATGTTGTAATACACCACGTAATATCACCACCTACATTGTCAATGACAACAGTCCCTTAATCCTAGCTCAAAATTATAATTCAGTTCGTAACGAGACATTGGATTCTTCTAATTGTCGTTGCATTTGCACAATTTTATCAGTTGATACTTCGGAGCTCTGAATCACTCTCTTCAAACCTACAAGTTGTTCCCTGGGCGGGATTCTGTTTAGCGAGAGTTTGTAAGACAGTGTTTGTGTCGCTGTGTCTGTGTTTGTCTGGACTGCTCTGTTACAAGGACGTTGGAAACGAACCCAAGTGCAGGACACAGACACGTAGGTAGTATTAACAAAAGTGTGTTTACTAATAGTTGCAAGGAATGCCGGGGAATAGGTCGAGGGGAGCCAAGGAGTGATCGAAGCTGAATCGGGGATCGAACCCGGGGCACGACAGCAAGACTCGGGAGTTTTTAGGCAGAGTAAGGATATGGACCAGGGGATGAGCGTGGCCGGGTAAGAACAGAGGGCGGAATGCCCTACTCCTATTAACCCGGGTGAGAATTAATACAGACAGCCAGCGCGGGAACGGAACTCAGAATATAGAAAACACAATTCGTGACTCGGGGTAGCGGCAAACGACCGGCAATACTCAGCCGGACACGAAGACGACAAAACGAAACAGCGACGGACAATTCGTATCTTGACTCGGAATAGCGGCAAATGGCCGGCAATCACTTAACTGGACATGAAGAGACAGAATTCCCGAAGCAACTCCAGTCACAGAAGCAACTTAGAATCCACCATTCTCGGCGGCCCGGAACATTCATCGCCGCACTGGCGGAAGTAACGGTCCAGCCCTGAGCAGATGGAAGCCGGAGTTTTTATGCTGCCGGTTCGGATGAGAATCAGGTGCCTTAATCAACGTGCCAGGTAGAATATAGGAAAAAAAGGAATTTAAGGAAAATGAGGAGTCAAGGGACCGGACCGTGACAATCAGATGTGGACATTGTACTGGACGTTTGCCACACGGACCTTCAATTCGGATCTAAGGTCTTTACCGCCTGAGTAGTGGAGGGAACAGCACTGTTTCTATCTTTAATATCTCTTTTTCTTCATTTGCCGGGTTCTTTTGAAGACTCTGGCCTGGAGTTAGACACCATAGGAACATATAAAACGATGAAAGAGATAGGTAAGATAGAAGAAGGAAAGTTGTTTCCACTGGTGGGTGACACTAGAACTTGAGGACATAGCCTCACAGTTCGGCGATGTAGATTTTGGAGGGAGATGAGGAGGAACTACTTTTCCCAAAGAGTCGTGAATCTGCGGAATTCTCTGATCAATGAAGCAGTGCAGGCTACCCGAGTAAATATATTCAAGAGAAGTTTGGATATATTTTTACATAGTAGGGGAATTAAGTGTTATGGACAAAAAGACAGGTCGGTGGAGATGACTCCATGATCATATTGGTCATAATCTCTTTAAATGGCGGAGCGGGCTTGATGGACTAAATATCCTACCACTGCTTCTATTTCTTAATTTCTTCTGCTTTTAAGATTGCCGCTCATCTGGTTACATTTGGTTAGCACGTCTAAAGACATCTTGCCTTGGACACGGACTGGAACCTCCTCCGATCCTTAGAAACGGACTGGGCTTAGACACGGAACGAAAAACAACCACAGTCCATTCGACTAGCGGCAAACGGCCTGCCTACTGAGCCTTGGACTCGAGCACGGTAAAATTGAGCACAGAGCCGGGACCCCTCCTTGGGAACAGGACGAAGGTCCGGGGCTTACACAGAGTCACGGCGCCCTCCTTGGGGACAGGACAAAGGGCCGGAATTCATACACGGATACTACACACGGGGACACAAAGAGACAGTTCCAAGCTCAACGATAGATAGTTCCTTCTTTTGGCATGGCAAGGATCCGGTCTCACTCCAGCGGCTAAACTTAGTGGCGATACAGGTGAAGACGCAGACAAGTTGGCAGGCAAGGCTTCAGGCGTGGTTTGCTGAAAGAAGGGGAAGGGAAGGGAACAGTCCAGTTTCAGGGTAACGGTAAAGACGGCCTGTCTATCTCAACGGAAGCAAGGTCAGGGAGGAACAGATTCAACGGCAGGGTAACGGCAAAGATGGCCTGACTTACCCGACAGAGGCGTGGACAGGGTACTGACAAGACGAACCCCACAGAAGCGAGGACAGGATACTGACAAGACGAACCCCACAGAGGCGAGGACAGGATACTGACAAGACGAACCTACACTCGAACCCACAGCCACTTATATTTCTGGCCCCGAAAACGAGAATCAGGTGCCTATGATTAAGCCCAAATGATACTAGGGACAGCCCGAAGACAAGGAGTCTGTAGTCCACGGAACGACCGTGTACCGGAACGTGGTTTTCATGGACTGGACCGTGACAATGCTCTGCAAATTCCCAAACGTAACTTCCTGGATTCTTCGATTCTGCCCTTCTTCTTCTGTCCTTGTATTTTCAGCAGAGATCAAATTTTATGGATGTGATTCTGAGAGTTTATAAAGCTGCTATGTGCTACGACATTTTGATATGTTCGCATACAATCACGGTCCAATGAATTTGTTTTGCTCTGCAGCACCTAGACAGTGCTCTGCTCTCCCGTGATCAGTTGAATTTAACAGGTCACTATTGTTATCCACGGCCAGTAATCAATATCATGATCAATATCTCTCAGGTGTTGAGGCACAAACTATGTAGTGCATGTTAAATTGGTCTTTCAGATTCCTGCCCCTATTTCCTTCCATTGCTAATTTCATTCTGGTCGCCAATGGGAAAAACGGTGAGAGTAATGGCAATAGTACTCGATTATTTGGTTAAATGCTGGCAGGAGATGTTTGGAAGTGGGCTGCCTATCGTCATAACCATGCGGAGCTGCGTCACTACGTCCAGAACAAACGTCCTATTTCAAATCTTGCCCCTGTTTCCCTCTGAATAGAGATGCTGGACCAGCAACTTTTCTATCTGCTTTAGCCACTTAGTTTGATTGCCAGTATTACGTTTCTTTTCCGATAATGACTTCGGCATTCAAATATATTCATAATCAGTAGAGATTTTACTCAATGCTTCCATGTCGCTACAAACGAGTCTGTTTCTTATCACTCACTCCTTTCTTTCACAAGCCTTCTAAAACTGATTCAAATTCATCATTCTCACCAGATACTCTATTATATCATGGTCATAAGACAGTCACAAGATACCTACGGGGTATGTAACAATATGTTCTGATATCCAGTTACAGTGTGACCATTGATTGCAGGGCATCGCCACTGATAGTGGTATTGTGCTGAAAAGCATTTTTTTATATAAAGGGGATAGTGATACGGTTTTATGGTCATGAATCTTGTTTTCGTTGTGTCCATCATGACGTTGGACAAGCAATGAATTTACCAGTATATTTGAAGATGGTTCTGAATAAGCAGTGACATTCTTCGTGTGAGAGTTCGTGAGACCGAATGTGATGAGATAATTACATTGCGGCATTTGTGGAACTGGGCAGGCAGAGACATTATCCATGTTGTCGGTGGTGTGTCAGAATAAACGTTGATAACTCCACGTGGTCTCTGATATCCCTATGGTCTGTGATAATCCTGTTCGTTACAGTAATTGATCGCTCGAAAGGAGGGAAAACAATCCCAATGGTCTCCTCATAGCCCAGAAAGGGAATAAAATTATCGGTCTCATAAATGTAATCCTTCTCAGCGTATATATATATATATATATATATATATATATATATATATATATATATATATATATTTATGCAGATATCGATCTACTTATATGCGCACATTTGCAATAAACTGAAAAAAAGAAACTTTCTGTGCAAGAGCCATAGTGGCGATTTCTATGGAGACTTCCTCGGCTGCAGCGGTAGCCATGACACCTTATGTTCCTTGTTCTGACTTGGCTCTCCATGAAGCGTTGTGGCACCGCCTTCCCGGTTGTTGGATCTTGTAGTTGATCACATCCGCCGAGTCCGGGAACTGGCTTCACATGCTTGGGTAGCAAATTACTAACTCACGGGGGTTCAAGTCTGGCGGCTACCCTCACTTGGTTTAGCCTGTATGTCGTCGTGCTGTACCGGGGTTGCCACTGTCGGAGGCAAACAGTTACCTGGAGCCACCGGTAAGAGCTGGGTGTCAGGAGAGAACTAAAAGTGGATGAGCTGCAGCTGGGTAGAGTACGACAAGCTCGCCACTACAGGGACAAAGAAGACACTGTTTACAACAGTTTAAAATGACGGGTATTGGAGATGTTATTTTGGCATGAAACTTGAGCTGCTAATTAAAGAAATATTAATAATTGGTCTCTTTCATAGCATGTACAATGTGCACTAAATAAGCATCAAATCTGATCGTTGGCAGAACACAATGGCTGTCTGTTAACGGCAGGGAGTTTGTAAGCGGGTAAAATGAGCTAAATCTATATGTTTCCCTGAAGGTGGAAGACCCACGTTTCACTGAGCCGTTAATAATTCAATGCTGGTTGTAGTCGATGATATTTAGCGTAATACATGTATACGATATTTATTTGACCATTCCAAACTCCACATTTTCAGGACGACAATGACAGTATCATAGGCAGTGAACATGGACAATCAACTTCAAACAGGTTTATTTTGTCACAGTCGGCGGAGCACATTTACTTCCGACATTAAAGGCAGTAGGTTAGCTCAGGAGGTGAGATGGAGTACAAGTCTTTTTTTGTAGGGGAAGACAGTTTGACAGTTTCATTCTTTTCATTCCTTCGTCCCAGTCATTTCGAGTGGTTTGCGTGCTGAAAGTGACAATAACAGCTGATGAAATATATCACAATAAAACACGCTCTACGTATGTTCGTCTAAGAATGTAAAAGAGATCGAGAGTGATATTCCAGGCCCCTTTGTTAATAAAAAGGTAGACGCCCAATCAATATTAGCTGCCGTTTCTGGATCGGTTGCTGAACATATTTTTCCAGCACACACATGGGCCGTACGGTTTGAAGAACAGAACATCTACTCGTGAATGACTTGACTACTCCAAAATATTTTAAAAATGTTACAACATTAATCAAAGATAGAGCTTCTAATATTATTTAAGGGATAATATATGTTGCTGATCAATAAATCATGGATAACAAGTGTGTTCTAGATCTTCCATTTGATTTCATATCCTTCAGCAGAGCAGCATCACCTGCAATTGCTGAAGACGTGTTCAGCTGCAGGAATTTTCTTCTAGAAGTCAGGATGTCATTTGATCTTTCTGTACTCAATGCCGGATCTGATGTCCGATCTCCATTAAGAATAACGATTCCATTACATTCTCCAGGTTTCCTCAAATTATGTCAGTTTTAATCTCGGAAAATAGTCTAATGAACTGGCTAAAAGACCATAAGATACAGGTGCAGAATTAGGCCATTTGGCCCATCGACTCTGCTCTGCCATTGCAGCATGGTGTATCCATTTTTTTCTCTCAGCCCCAGTCTCCTGCATTTTCCCCGTATCCAGTTTTGACCTGACCAATCAAGAATCTACCAAACTATGTCTCTAAAATACGTACAGAATTGGCCTTCATACCTTCCTGTTGCAAAGAATTCCCCTTTATCATTCTTTGGCTAAAGGAATTCCTTCTCATCTCCATTCTAAAAGGGCAATCTGATATTCTAACTCTCTGTCTTCTGGTCGTAGACTCGCCCACCATAGGCAATACCATCTCTACATTCACTCCATCAAGGCCTTTCAAAATTCGATAGGGTTCAATGGGATCACCCCTCATTCTTCTGAATTCTGATGAATACAGAACCAGAGCCATCAACAGCTCTTCAAATATTAAACCATTGAATCCTGGAAAAAAATATCGTGAACTTCCTTTGAAGCGCCTCCAGTCTCATCACATCCTTTTCAGATAGGTGACCCAATCCTCCTTACGATACGCAACATGAGGCCTCACCAGTGCTTTAAAAACTTTCCTTTCATTTACATTATTGAAATTAGTACTGATATTACATTTGCCTTCCTCACCATAGACACAACTTGAAAATCAATATTTAGGGAATCCTGTAGAAGGAGGCTAACATATGAAAGAGTCCAGGGGAGATTAACAATCGATGGAGAGGCTAACATATGAGGAGCTATTGGCAGATTTAGGTTCGTATTTACTGGAATTTCGAAGAAGCTGTGGGGATATCTTAAAAATCTACCGGATGCTTATAGGGCCAGATAGGGTGGATGTGGGGAGGATTTTGCACTAGAGGGCGTATCTAGAACAAGAGAGCATCTCCTCAATAATGAGGGACGAACCCCTTTAGAACAGAGGGTAAGAGGATTTATTTTTAGCCATAGAGTAAAATCGGCCGGCCACCTGAGGTGCAGGCCAATTACATTTGTATATTTAAGGCCGGAGTTCATCGTTTCCTGATCAGTCTGGGCACCAAATGATACGGGAAGAAGTTAAGATATGGGGTTGAGTGGGATCCTGGATCTGAGACGATGAAATGGCAGAGTAGTCTCGATGGACAAAATGGCTAAATCCTGCTCCTATGTCGTAGGGTATCAAATCAACTTGCAGTAGATTCGGATCTGGTGGTGTATCTGGGGCTGCAAACGGGAAAGGGAATTGGGAAAAGGGAAGGGGCTGAGGAGAGATAGTTTTTACTGGTAAGCAGTGGTGGATACCAGGGCTTTGCCGTGGATCGTTTTCGCTGTTTTATACGATCACTACATGGTGACTGAGGAAAGAGGCTGTTTGAGGAGGAGAATGAAGCAGGAGGATACCCGGAGATAAGCAAGTCAGACGAGGTACAGAAAAAGTGGCATTGATGTGGTTTCCTGTGTCAAGAGTATAAGCAATCTGTGTAAGTGAAGAGTTTGTGTAGAGATGCAGCTTCCCTGGAGTTGGAGGAAAGAGGACACACCGACAGGTGGAACCAGCAGTGGGAAGACATAGTTTGCCAATTCGGACGACGAGCTGAATGTACCATAACCTTGTGACTGAATCAGAAACCTTTCTGATGGTACTAGAAATGTCAGACTCAGGGGTGATGTGATCACATGTGTAGAGGACAGGGGTTGTGTCTCCATCAGACCCTCAGTGAGGTAGTTAAAGTTACATTGTGCAGGGATGAAAGCACTAATCTGGGGTCCTGATGTAATAATTGATTCCGACAAAGTGAGGAGGTTAATTTCCCTGTAAGGAAAGAACACTAATTGAAGCCATATAAACTGCATGATTTGCCAGTTGTTTAGCAAAATTTACCAATCTCTATGTTACGTCAACAGAAACACATATTCGTAGTGTTATAAATGGGTGCAGTCTGGTTTATTTCAGGTTGAAAACAATGAATTGCGGTGCCACTATTGTAAATGTACTTTGTCTGGAGTGGTGAATCACACAGCACGGAGACAGACCTTTGGCTGGCCAGACCTGTTCGACCATCCACTCACTGTCTACACTGACCCCATTTATCAGTACTTGGTTCATAACCGATTGTATTTCGGCAGAAAAATGCGCATCCAATTGGTAACTGCTGTGCAGGGACCTGGCGTCATGACCACCTCGGGCAGTGTGTTCCAGATTTTAACTACATTCCGAGTGAAAAATCTCTTCTATGCCCTTCGAGATCTTTCATCGATCATGTTATCGTTACTATTCTATAGATTTGCTAAGTATGTCCGCAGAACAATGAATCTCAGGTTTGTATGTGGTGACATATATGTACTGTCATAATGAAATTTGCTTTGATTGTTGCTACTCGATGAGGGAGAAGAAGATACCGGCGCGACGCAGCGCGCGCGGCTGCTCTGGAGAATGGATCTCCGTTTCGTGTTAAGTAGCGGATCCCTGCACAATCCTGATTCGGTGGAGGCAGACGTGAGAACGTGGAGGATCATCTGCAGAAACTTCTGAAATGCACGCTTCGCTGCCGCTGTTACTCTGCGGTCCGAAATCTCCGGAGGAGAAGACCACCGAGACCTCGGCTTTGCTTGTTTCGGCGGACGGGACGAGTTCGAAGGCGCTCGGCAGAGGCTGGCTCTAGGGAGGCTTTATCGGAGGGGTTGGACGGCGGCTCGAAGATTTCGGACGGACTCAGAGTCTGCAGTCGTCGAGTGCTTCCGTGGCATTAATTGTTAGTGACTGGAAGTTTATGGCAGGGAGTTTCTCATCGGGACTATTGGAGTCGATCGGGACTTGAGACTTTTTTAAAAACCACGGCCATGGTCTGCGTTGATCGAATTACGATATTGCTTTGCACTACTGTAGCTATATGCTATAATTACATGGTTTTGTCGGTGTCGGTCTTGGTTTGTCCTTTTTATTTTGTGATATCACTTTGGAGGAACATTGTATCATTTATTAATGCATGCATTTCTAAATGTCAATAAACGAGGACTGAGAATCCACATAATCTAATGTAATCTTGTCATCAAGATCAATAATTTGTTTGAGATTGTACAGGGTACAGTTAGTAAGTTTGCTGTAAGTAAGATCGAACGCTTGTTTTTGAAACGTAGTAAGTGTAAACGCTCTCCTCTGTTTCTCTCTCTCTACCATCGGCGTCCCTTCCCATCACTACCTTCTCTCTTATCCCTCACTGCACCCATTGGTTAAGTGTGAAAGGTGATAGATTTTACGGGAACCTGAAGGGGAATTCTTCACTCAGAGTTTGGCGGGAGTGTGTATTGAGCTGCCAGCGGTAGTGATGGATGCCGGTTTGATTTAGGCACAAAGGAGAAATTTGAATAAGAACATGGATAAAAGGTGTGTGCAAGCTATGGTGCAGGTTATTAGAACTAGACAGTAGAAACCAAATAAAACAGTTCGCCATTGGCTAGAAGGCCGACGGGCCTGTTTCACTGCTGGGGTGCTCTGTGCGTCTAATAATATTTTGATTGCCTGCCACCTGCCCTACTTCCCTCATGCAGTGCTTGACCGTTCCTATTCCTATCCTTTTTTGATCGCGACAGATTTACAAAGACCCAAGAGGCATTGCAGATGCTGGAAATCTTGAGTGATACACACAATGGTATGTACATTCGTACACACCGTAGATGTTTCCAGCCGAGATCCTTCATCGGGACTGGACACGCAGCCGGAAGTGGAGAGGACGAGTTACAAACTCGCTTTCCTCTCAACATTGACAAATTCAGTACAGTGCGAAGGGCCCTGACACTCCAGATACATACATGTGCCCATGACGTTTGTATGGTACTGTTTATTTGGGGTAAATAGGCAACTTCATGGTCTTCATGCTTCGCTATAGGGTGTGGGTGTAGAATATAAACCGTTAGCCTCAAGGAAGATCAAAATATAGAACCAGAGGAAATGACCGAAGTGTTAAATTAATACATCTCCTCTACTGTAACACGTGAGATGGAAATAGTTTGTGAGTACCCTGGAGTGGACTGTGTTATCGGAGGCAGATCAATATTAGAATGGATGAAGTGCTGGAGTTCTTCATGAATGGCCCCAGATCTTCGCCATCCTTAACCCAGGATATTATTGCAAAAATGTGCACACAATGTTGCGACCGTGGCAGTGATATTTCCTTATCAAAAAGTAACGGATTGAAATGCCAGGAGCGAGCTAGTGTTGTGCCGTTATATAGGGAAAGCTGAGAGCAGGCATGGAGCTACTGGTAGATGAGATCTCCAACGGTGGAGAGGCAGCTAATGGATGGGATTCAGATGGGCAGAATTTACCTGCAGGGGCAAGTAGTGCCGCCGGTAGGGCGTCGGTTTGACCGAGTGGGCAAAGAAGGGGCAGGTGGAATGCAACGTGTGGAGGCGTGGGGTATACGATCGATTAAAGTTTAGAAAAATTTCCAACTGAGAAGA